>NC_091099.1:11628017-11928534 GCF_024713975.1 Paralichthys olivaceus | reverse complement strand
CCATCTGTGGCAGCTGGTTGAGAGAGTGGAGTGTCCCACGCTGCAAAGCCCACGCCTGCTGCAGGAGCCTTCGAGTTCACTTCCCCAAAGTCTGCTATCCAGCCAGTGCCTACGTATGAACCCAGACACATCTGCATGAGTTTCTTATACAAAACCTGTTTTAGTCCTGAGGACGTGGACGAAAACCATTTTGCTTTACAATACAATTACACTCGTCTCACTCTTTGCTGACTCAGTCTGGCCTTGGCTTGAGAAAGGATCTGAGGCATCTTTGGGCTCCTCTCCTTCCTCTGAGTCTGCTGCGCTGTCAGAGACCTCAGTGCCAGAAGCTGAAGTCCTGTCACAGGCCTTAGTGGCTGCTTGGTTCTGGGAGAACTGTGACCCACCAAACCTTGAAGAAACAAACAATGCATTTTAGTACGTGGTAGTACTCATTCAAAACAAATAATTCCAAACACTGAGACCATCTGCATTTCTGATTATGCATTTACCTGTTTCGGGACTTTGTTTGAGTTGCATAGTTGATCTCTTTCTCCTCCCAGATGTCCTCTTCATCATCATCAAAGGGTTGAATCCTCTCCTTGGAACAGGCCTCAAACACAGCGGTATTAGCCTGCAAAGGACAGGTGGGAAACAATATTAATGTTGTACAACAAATGCTAGGAAGAAACCTAAATTAATCATTCATTTTTTAAGCATTCAATCAAATCCCTGTAATGTAAAAAGTATGTAAAATTCTATGTGAGATGTACAAGTAAGGAATTGTATGTTGTTTAAAATTTACATCCGCAAAAAAATATAGGAATACAACTATGTAGTACAAATGTGTGAATAAACTGGAGAACGTAAATAAACTCACACTGTCCTGGCCTGAATCGATGTTGATATTTATCTCAGCAATCCTGTCAAACGTCGCCCTGAAATAACATCAGAAACCATTCTATTAACACACAGTGACGAGATGACACTGACACACAGAAAGTGAATATCAGTGCATTTACCCGATGCTGTCGTCATGATCAGTGAATTCCTCGTCATTGAAGCCAAACTGATCCACAAAGTTAGCAGTCATCTGCTGAATCTGGTAGTCTGAAAAGGCCTAAAAGAAACATCACAAAGTTGGATTATCTGATGAAAGCTGACAAAAGGAGCCCCACTGTGTGTTTTGTATGTGTACCTGCTGTAGTGTCAGTTCTTTAGGGAAGGGGCTTTCCATATCATCTTCTGAAGAAGGACGTGGGTTTCCCGTGCCAACCTAAATGGGGAAATGCCACCACAAATTAACTAGGGTTGGGTTTTAAAATTTGATTTTGCATTTTTTCTATCTTCATTTCAATAATCCAAAATAGACTCATAAAATCCCAAGATCAATCTTTTATTATATGCCTTTTACAGTATATGGTCTATTCCCCTGGATGCATGAAGCTTTAAAGCCATCAGTCTTGTGCAGCCAGCCTTTTTATGCAACAATATCTGGCCTCACAAGGGACATTAAACGTGGTGGGAGCTGCTCCAGTGGAGGCACCACCAAGCCTGAAGACAGACGAAAAGATGTGCAAAATGCAGGTGAAATACTGAGGAAAGCATCACATCAAAAACCTCTGAGGTGAAACAAACCCCCTCAGGAAAGAATTTGCCTTAAAGTCACATTTTAATTCTGTGTATCCTCAAAAAATAACTGAATGAAAATATTTTTAATAATACCCCAGGTCAGAGGATTCATTGTCTTTTATATTTAAGAAAAATTGGTATTGTAGCTGTAATGTCCTTAACCAAATCACCACTGAATTGAATAGAGACTTTTTGAATCAGATAAATAGTTTAGGGAAACCAGTGGTAATACCAAGCCCTAAATGTAACATTTAAAGTTTTACATGTTTGTATGATTACAACCAGCTACTGTCAATATTTATCTGAGTTTACCAGGTCTATGGTGTTCTTCCTATTGGTCTCTGACAGGGTCTGGTCCACAAAATTTTCCCAGCGTCCTCTGTAGTCCTCTGGCAGCTCTACATCCAAAACACAAGGACAGCAGCAATGAGGAAACAATACTCCAGCTGAGAGACACGTGCATTAATTTACTCTTATAACTTTCTTCTATTTTCTCCTTTTATTTATTTATCACTATCGATTAATACATCAATATATGTATGAATACATTTTTTATCTACTGTCCACACACACACACACCTGTGATGAGGCTACTAATCTGTGTATGAACTGGGCCCTTTTCCAGGTTGTGGACGACTGTGTTGGCAATCCTGGTCAGATGCCCCATATACCCTCTTCTCATACCACCTTCTGATCTGGAAATAGAAAAAACACACTTTAGTGTAACACAAGTCTCCATATTCCCAAAATCCACAGAATCATCATCTCACAGCTCCTTACTGTATTTTATCGTTCTCCTCCCAAGCCTTTAGAATCCTCTGGACAAGGTGGCAGTGCTGAAACAACTTGTGAGAGAAAAACAAGGGGTCAATCGATAGTTTTAATCCAGCAAGAGCCACATCGGCCCATCCAGTAGATCAAATGCCACGTAAGCCTCTAGCTACAAACACAGACACCTACATGAGTCACCATTAAGTTATGTGCAGAGTTTTCAGGGGTGATTGAAGGTTCTGGAGTGGGGGTCTCAGCAAAAGCCTGCTCTTGTGATGGATCCTGATGAAGCCTGAATTTGTCCTGAGATCCCAAACCAGGCTGGAGTCTCATTTCATGGGCACAGGGTCGGAGGATGGCTGCAACACAAAGCTCCACTTGGAGGTGCAGGAAGTTGTTCCATGTGTACTTGAAGAACAAGTCCTGAAAAAAATCATTGCTTTGAATAATTTTCACATTATAATTTGAAATTGCTGCATTTTGAAAGTGTTTTTGCTCATCTCACCAGAAGCAGGTCCATTGTATTAAGTCTGCAAAGTTCCTGTGCTACGACTGCATGGCTGGCAGAGCTGGTGTACAGCAGAGAGGCAACCAATCTGGCTACGTGCAGACGTGTGTTTCCCAGTGGTTCCTTCAGCACACCCAGGCTTGTCAGTATAGGATGTCTCTAAACATGTAGAAAACACACAGACATGCTTACTAAAAGTGTATACAGAGGGCATATAGGGATTTAGGAAACAATGGCCCGAAGCTTGAGCAGAGTTTTGTCATACTGGTGTGATAACAGTAAAGCAAAAGGTATCTATGTGGCAGTCAAACATAATCACTGAAAAAGAGGTTTGCTGCTCATCAAACTCAGCTTTGAACTTAAAATATCTTGATATTTATAGCGTGCTCTGACTTTCTTAAAATGAAAGAACTTGCCGTTGTGAATCTTAGTGTGAGGCAAGCCCCTCTTCAGTTTTGATCCCATGAGTTTGGCACCTGAATGAAATCATACAACTGTACAGGAACATCTTGATTTTTCGATTAATAACTGTCGCTCTGTGTTTATCATGAGTTATTTCATATTACAACAGCTAATATCACAGGCTACTGGTGCCTGAAAGTTTCATTTTTGCTAATTTTTCCTACTATCAATTGCAATTGGGGAGGCAGTAGCTCACTCCATAGCGACTTGGCTTGGCCGGTTCAAGTCCAGCATGGACGGAAGTTGGAGAGGTGCCAGTTCACCTCCTGGGCACTGCCGAGGTGCCCTTGAGCAAGGCACCGAACCCCCAAATTGCTCCCCGGGCGCTTTCATGGCTGCCCACTGTTCCGTGTGTGGTCACTGTGTGGATTGTGTTCCGTGTGTGCTCCTTTCACACGGATGGGTTAAATACAGAGGTCAAATTTCCCCATGTTTGCATGTTGCATGCTGTGTTTGGGACCATAAAGAGTAATCTTAATCTTGATATACATGCAGTCCAATTAACATTTACCTTAGGAGGCTCCAGAAGCAGCTGGTGGAAGTGTACCAGGTGTGGTTCAATGGCCAACAGAATGCTGCTGTTTACAGTGTAACTTCTCTCAAATCCCTGAGCATCCATTACACCATCCACCCTGTCAAACACATATCAAAACAGAATGTTTTTTAAAAAATGGTCAAACAGGAGAGATGCAACCAACTTTACCTGGCAATTAGGAAAAATAATGGAAGTCAGGGATCGAATGAAAATAACATTTGGGATCCTTATGGAATGAAACTATTTACATTATTTACACACTGTTTAAAACTGCTTACAACTATCTCACTCACACAGGCCTCCTGATTTCCAGCAATGTGAGAAGAACTTGAATCCCATTGACGATACAGCTCTCAGTCCTCTCTCCCGAGAACATATTCTGCAACAACTGCTCCACACACTCCTGCCTGCAGAAACAATGGAGTATATTGTCATCTCCACATCCTTTAATAGAGCGTGTTTGCATGTGGTTGCACATATGTCTGACTTACGACTCCAGCACAGTCAGCAAAGGGTCAGGCTGTGAAATCTCTTGGAGCTGATTGGCCTGGTCTCTGCTCAGACGAATGATGTCGCACAGAGTCTGAGAAGCATTGGACTGCCTCTGTGAGAGAAAAACCAAAACACATCAACATTCAGTCTCGTGGTCTTTCTATTCATGGGTCTCTAACGGTGAGACAGTATATTTTATACCTCTTCATCTCTCTCAGGGTGAATGAGCTCTATGAGTCTTTCGGCCAACTTCTCTGCATTCAGCCACTGATAGGAACAAAGGCTCACATTATAAATGCACACAATATCAGAGTATAATCTGTAAAAGCTTGAATCTGGGTCTGTTTCTCTCATACAGTAAGAGTCTCAAGTCGAAGAGGGGGTGGCTCCACACAGCTGATGAGTCGTAGGAGCACATCCATCATGGCTGATGTATCAATATGCTTCAGGACCAGGGAAAGGAATCCCTCTTTCTTTCGCAGAAAATTAATCACCTAAACAAAGCAGAGGAAGCACCATTGCACAAAATATAACACTGCCGTCCACACAATTAGAAAAATGCGGCCTTGTTGTCAACAATTCTCTTTTGGATTAATTTGTAGAGAGGAAGAATATTATCCTGAATAAGTGTGATATTATTTCTTTAAGGACACATTGATAAAAGGCAGACATTTCAAACATGTCCACACGGTGCATATCAGACAGTATGCTCTTTTAATTCTGGTCTGTCAGATTTTATACAGCCCAGTCAATTTCACTGTGCCTTATAGTCATTTAGCTGCATGGTTGGTTCAGAACATGCTCTTCAGACAGACACGCAAACTGACCTTGACATCCTCAGGCCTTATCCCTGCTACTAACTGGGTGGAACCTGCTTTGTGTGATGGAATAACTGCATTTCGGCATTTTGGCATTTTAAGATAAATAAAATTTAAAGGTCCAGTGTGTAAGAGTTAGGTGAAAGAGAACTATTGGCAGAAATTTAATGTAGAATAATCCTAATGATGTTTTCACTAGTTCGTTTCATCTAAATTATATCAATTGTAGTTGTCTTTACCCCAGAAAAGGCCCTTTATATTTAAATACTTTGTATTTACATTGAGGGGACCCTCTCTACAGAGGCCGCCATGTTTTTTACAGTAGTCCAGACTGAACAAACTAAACACCTTTTGAGTTTTTCTGACAACTGAAGTCTTCCACAGGTTCTGTTTCATGTTTGGAAGGGGAGGGTGAGGTGAGGGGTGTTCAGCTGCAACAAGAAACTTCTCCACTAGATATCACTAAATTCGACACACTGTACCCTTAACCACCATGTTGGTTGCGAGTAATCCCCAGTTTATCTAATGTAATCGGCCCTCAAACTTCATGACATAAATCTCTACAGCACACAAAAGTAGCTGTCGTCTTCTCTGAGTGTGTGATGGTGTCTGTTTGTGTTACCTGCTCAGTTTTCCGTGTGATGAGGTTCCCAATTGTCTTGCTAAAGAAAGATGCCAGGAGGGGGTTAAGTGGGGATGGCTGCTCCAGGAAGGCATACAGAGTTTCCAGCAGGGACTCCTCATTACCCAGCTTATCATTGATCACTCCCACATCACATGTCAACAGCTCACAAGCTATATTGGGATACCTGTGATAAAGTAACAGGGTGATTATCAAATGAGCAACTAAGTAGTTTTTCTATTTCTTTCCATTGAATTATTGGTGGTACAGTCCACTTCATATCTCAGCTCTACTTCAAAAGGACACAAAAGATATATAATAAAGTGCAGCACCAACAAGACACAGGGGCACCTACTTGAAACGCTGTGTCTCCTCTCCACCAGCAGGGGGCTCTGTAGTAATCATACAGACCAGCTCCTGCATGCACTGGTCCTGGCACAGGAACAGGAGAAGTCTACAAATCCGCAATGATGACAAAAGACACACCAGTTATTACTAGCAGGTCTGACTTTAGGAAAAGTGTAATTATATTTATGTCCTGCTGAAATTCTACAGCTGACAGTGAACAGACCTCCTGTTCTGAGCCTTGCACTCCTGCAGCACATCTTCCTCATCCATGAGCTCAGCAAGTGTGACATCCTCCTTGTCCAGTATCGCCTCCAGATGAGAAGATGTGTGCAGGTCAAACTTCCAAAACATGGCTGACGTCACCGGCACATACACTTAGCTGCTGACCAAGAGAGAATGCATCATGGAGATCAGTATCATGACTGTGCAGCATACATATACAAGTTAACAAATTACACTATTTCTATCTGTGAGTCGAACAATTGATTGTGTGGTACAATGCATAATTTGTATGTACACTCTTACTTTTGAACAAGAAGTGGTAGCCTCAGTCAGGTCTTGCTAAATAGCCATCAAGCCACATCAATCAGCATTAGCAAATTCACACGATGAAGACACAAACACCAGCTTCACTCATACTTTAACACATGACACAAGGAGAGAATGTCAACCTGGTAAACGAGACAAAAAGAAAACAACACACGTGACAATCACTTCCAGGAATATTTGCTGTGTTATCCTCAGAGCCAGAGGAAGAGTTGAAGTCAGCAGAAGTGCAGAGACACGGCTGGCAAATCTCTCTGCAGTGTATGTGTATTGCCTTACTGCACATCTGTACTACACTGACATTACCAAACCTGCTTGGAGAATGGCCTCTCGGGTACGGATGCATCAGCAAATAATAAGTGGGAGAGAGAATGATCAACACACAAAGTGAATCTCATGCAGAAAAACACTTAAGTGTGTGTGATATGTGTGTAATACTTGAAATAGAAACAACTGTGTGGGCCAGTGGCTGAACACTGTAAACAGAAGCTGTCACTGGTCAATGCCTTTGAAGGAGAGACATTCACATCACATCCCCCAGGACCACATTACACATCACATACACTAAAGAATCAGTCTTCATACAACCAGCATATGAGTATGCATTAGTCCATTTAACAGTTGATTCACATGGCATGTTTATCCAGATTGGGGATAAGGCCTCCCATGAAAATAGATGTGATATTGGAAGCTGCAAAGTCAGCAGTCACACACTACAACATGTGGGTCAATGATTTAGAATATAGGACAAGCACAAGGGATATTCAATATCTTGTCCTAGATTCTAAATCACAGTATAACACGTGGGTCAATGCATCGTATTACAATGTAAAAGGAGGCTCATTTCTAGACATCATTACATTTGATTGAATAACATGAACTATCTCTGTTCACCCCTCTTTCGGGAGGCATGCTAAAGCTAAACGAGCAGGTGTTTTAAAGCTCACACTGTCCATACAAGGTTTTAAGTGTCTCCTCATAAATAAATGTGAATTTTTAAATTTCCTACAACAGCACAACAACAAAGGTCGGGCCTCTCCCGCCCTGAGATCAGCTGGTGACGGTCACTGTTAGCTATGTAGCAGGGGAACCATTCAATCAGTGCTGGCTGGGGTTAATTAGCTTATCCGTGTTGTTATCATAGCCCCGCGTTAAGTTAGCTTCATGATACCGACCTCTGTCTGTACCTGTTCCACCGCTTATTGTCTTTCACTCGCCTCGGCTGCACGTCGTCAATCGGCCCGCTAGCAACCTCTCTCTCACGCGGCTAACGTTACCGGAGTAATTCGGTAACGTTACCGGAGGGATACGGCGATTGGATGTTAAGCTAGCACGGGTTATTTATCGCAGCGGGGCCATAGATGGTGGAGTCGATGTCCTCCCGAGCGGTGACCGTCCTCATCTCGCACCGGTTTCACGTTAGGTCACATGGTCCGTTTGTTTTTCTCTCTCCTCCATGAACACCAGCTGCTCTTACCTCTTCTCCATCACTGTATCCGTGTTCATGTGCAGACTCCAGCCCGGTCCCGGTCACCCGAAGGAGGCCAGCGGCTGATTATTCATGACTGCGTCGTTAGCTCGCCCGGCTCTCGGTTTCCCTCAATGCTGCTGCTGCTGCACCGCCGTTACACGGAGGCTGGAGCGGCGCTGACAGTGTTGTAGTCAAGCAGACAGGCCGGATGTAAATATAAGAATATAACTGTCATATTTACACATCAAAATGGCGGACACCGAAACGTAATCAAAAGTTCGACTAAACGCTGAAGATGTTGATCTGTTGTGTCACCCTGAAAACTGATGTCTGGTTATTTTCTTTTTGAATATTCACATTTATAAACCAACACAACACTGACTCATACCACAGAATAAACGTTTAGATTGTGGTAAAGAATGTGATGCATTAACAAATGCAATAGTTTATATTATATATTATCACAATATTGTTGTTGTCTCTAGACAAGTGCGACAAGTGCCTAGGGGCTGTCCCGCTGTTAGGTCAGGTCACACTTTTGCGAAAAGCCCAGGGACCTTGTTGATTAAACTGCTTGCAACAAAAGCAAATGGAAGAACCACCCAAACAAGAAACAGGACAACTCAATAGATTATGCAACTTTCTATTCAGAGCCCCTGTACTGGGTTTCCCCACTGCCAGGTTAAAGGTTAGCATTAACACAGCATCTCTGCATTGTGGAGGTGTATGATGTGGCAAAAACACCAGTACTGGGAAATACAACAGAAAACAAATACCCTACCTGCAAACAATATTCCCTCGATTTCATATGTTTGCAGCCTTTGAAGACTTCATAAGGATTGTTAAGAAATCTTTCCTGTCTGGAAATGTTTTTCTGAAGTGAACATTTTTAATTTAAAAGCAGAATATCAAAAGAAGAGCGGTCGCTGGTGCACATGAGCAGAAAACTTGTTTGTGATGCACACAAGAGTATGAATTTTGAAGCTGTAGATATCTGTTAGAAAAATCTGCAAAAATGTAGTCCCTACACATATCTATATGTGGATACCTGTAATAAAGTAACAAGGTGATTATCAAGGTGGCCATTGATTCGTGTTTCTATTTCTTTTCATTGAATTATTGGTGGTACACTTAGATAGTTGGATCAAGAACATTTAATTTTGAAATCTGAGGCCACTGGACATGACATGAAAGATATATAATAAAGTGCAGCACCAGCAAGACTCATTTTGAAAACGTGTTTGTGCATTCTACTCCACTCTCCCACACTTCTAAAGCTTATTTCAGGTCTATGTGGAGAAGGCAGCCTATCAGATCCTCATGTCCATATTGAAACAGTGATGATACAAAAAACAGGAAAGTGACCTTCATGCATTGTTGTGGAACCCACCTGTAGGACGTTCCCTAGCTCCCTTTCTATCAATTAGTCAATTTAGCTACAAATGTAAATGCTGGTGTTTAAACATTAATACATGTTTTTGCATTTACTGTGTTAAAATGTACTTACAACCCATTTTTATCTCAATTGCGCAGTCGAGGACGTTTGCGGGCATGGAACATAAACAACACAGTGTTTGTTATACTGGTTATTGATTTGAAAAAAAAGTGCAAATAAAACGTAATATTTTGTTTTAAAACAAAAAAATTGCGTGTTTACGTTGTTAATGTGGTATAATGTCTTTAGAATAATATGGCTGCAGCTTTGGGGCACCTGACTCCAAGTGGGTGTTAGCGACAGCAGGATCTGGCAACCCTGCACGGCCCCAGCCGGTAGAGTCTGCTCTTCGCTCAGCTGAAGCTCCGCAGAGGGTCTTTCTGTGGTCGCCGGTTAGCATCATGGCCAACGTCGTGGACACCAAGCTGTACGACATCCTCGGAGTTTCACCATCCGCCTCTGAGAACGAGCTAAAGAAGGTACGAGGCGTCTGAAATGAAAAAGAGGGATTTGCCGGTTTGAGAGCAGAATAAAGAAGGAAGAGAGGTCACCAGCGAAATGTGGCCTAAAAACAAGCTAATCGACGTTGCTAGTGTGCTAACCTAGCAAGGGAGCTATGCTAGAAAACGGCCAAATACTTAGTGGCTCGATGTGTTTTTTAACCCAAAACAGTAAAGCTACATATCGACGAAGTTAATTTGACTTTTGGTGTTCGTCGTTTTCATCGTCTGTACCTAAGTGAATTCGTAGATGTAGTTTGTTAGCGCTAAACTCTAAATACCCGGCTAACCACGAGTCTGATAGCCTCCCGGCTACCAGATGATAAATTCCAGTTAATAACCGTCACCAAATCGGAAGCAATACGTGTTAGCTCAACGGTTCTCTCCGGTGTATGCGCCAGTGTAGTAAACCCACGCGTCAGTGAAACATTTGGTAACGCTAAACGTGGTGTGAAATGTATCCAGAGGAAATGGGTTATGGTTGCATTTCCTAGCTAGCGTTAATGTAGCTACTGTAGTTAGCATCACGCACGTCTCTGTGTTCTCCACAAAGTTCACACAAACATCAGGTAGTCACGAAGTGTTCATAATCCACAACACTGCGTCGCTTTCCAAACATCGCCTCGGACTTGTTATCACATGTGCAACCATCGAATTTCAAGTCATTTAATACAATCAAGTAATTCTGTACATTGTATTGAGATCGCTGCACGATCGACACTGCATACCACTTGTTTTTCCTACTCAAATTAATCATGCTGGGTTAACTAGCGACGATGTGCTCCCCTTCAAAATCCTTCTTAATGCCGAAATGTTAGTGAACTCCTAATATACCAGAATATCATCATAGATAGTCGTCAAAATTAAACATATCTGCGGTTAAAGTAGGAAAACTCAGAATATGCGGAATTTTGAACGGGGTTTTGTCGACGTCTTCATCACACTTGAGTGGCTGAGGTGTCAGAAGCAGAGAGGCTCTCGTCCTGATGTTTTTGACAGCAGGCCAACAAGTCCAGGGCTTGTCCTGTCACGACAGTTAATAGGGTTAGTGATTTTAGTTATTAAAGACATTGTTCATATTTCTGTTTTTTGTGTATTGCAGGCCTACCGTAAATTGGCTAAAGAGTACCATCCTGACAAGAACCCTGATGCTGGAGACAAGGTATGATGCACCAAAGCATGTCACTGTAACTTAACCTATGACATTATTCGCAGCAGGAGCTCAATTCCGAGAAACAATGCCACATCAGTATCATAATCACACAGCCCAACTCTAAGGATTAACACAATGAGTGCACAGTACATGAAATGGATTTTCCCTCGAGAAGAGTACAACAGTTCTTTATTTGTACTGCTCTGTTCCTTAGATGTTGCAAACGTGACGCAGGAGTAGCCTGTCTTTTAAATTTCTTTTTAACTTAATAAGATAGTCTCTTCAAAAACAAAACCTCTTGGCCTCCATTCCTGTGATGTACTGACTGCTTTTGTATTACGCACATGTTTTGCAGTTCAAAGAGATCAGCTTTGCATATGAAGTACTGACAAACCCAGAAAAGAAGGAGCTTTATGACCGCTGTGGCGAACAAGGGCTACGAGATGGAGGAGGCGGAGGGCCTGGCATGGATGATATCTTTTCTCATATTTTTGGCGGAGGACTATTCGGGTTCATGGGGGGACAAGGAAGAGGACGCAATGGAGGCAAGAGGCGAGGAGAAGACATGGTACATCCTCTGAAGTAAGTATTCTTCTTTGACCCCGTTTGTGTGATTCAGTGGCTGCTTCAATTACAATATATTATTGTACACACCCCGTATTTCTTTTGTCTCACAGAGTTTCTCTTGAAGACCTCTACAATGGCAAAACCACCAAATTGCAGCTTAGTAAGAACGTGCTCTGTGGTGCCTGTAATGGGTGAGTCAGCTTTTAATGTTTTGGTCTTATTATTTAAAACAGCATATTGGTATGTAGCCCGGACTGATGGTGATTGTCATATTCTTCTTCCTGCTAATAACACTGCACATAATTGTTTGCCTTGTAGTCAGGGGGGTAAGGCAGGAGCAGTGCAGAAGTGTGTGGCATGTCGAGGACGAGGCATGAGAATCATGCTCAGACAACTGGCCCCTGGGATGGTCCAACAGATGCAGTCCGTCTGCACAGACTGCAATGGAGAAGGTAATATATTCACTTCACCCACATATTGGAAGGGTGATGTATAGTCATGATCAGAACAGCATTTTGATTTTGTCCAATTTTGTTTGTGCACTCGTGCAGGTGAGGTGATCAATGAGAAGGACCGCTGCAGAAAGTGTGAGGGTCATAAGGTGTCTAAGGAGACTAAGCTTCTGGAGGTGCATGTGGACAAAGGCATGAGGCACGGACAGAAGATCACATTCACTGGGGAAGCTGACCAAGCACCAGGCGTTGAACCAGGAGATATAGTCTTGGTGCTGCAAGAGAAAGAGCATGAGGTAATCTACCTGTGTGCGCTTGTTGAAAAAGAGAATATGTAATTTGAAAATTCCACCTACAGGAAGTTGACAGGGAGTGTTCTTGAAGTTATATGTTATTAGTTGAACAAACCCCAATCATCAAAACAAGTTTACTAATCGTTGGTTGCATAATTGTACATACATTGTTGAGCATTATAATGTTCAACAAAGATTCAGGAAATTATTATTATATAAGTTTCTGATTATTGTTAAGGCATTTTTCATCATTGTTTGTGGGAAATCTTTTTACTAGTATATGTTTAATGAACCTAAGAAATAACTTTGTTCAAAACCAATCTATATCAGGAATTCCGCCGTGATGGCAGTGACCTTCACATGGTCCAACGCATCGGCTTGGTTGAGGCTCTGTGTGGCTTCCAGATGACTGTGGCACATCTGGACGGACGTCAGCTGCTTGTTAAATACCCACCTGGCAAGGTCATCGAGCCCGGTAAACCATCTTCATACAACTTTACTGGATTTGATCTCTTTTATTGCAGCATTGCTCTATTCCCAGTGACCATTTAAGTGAAAGGGGAGATTATTGCTTTTACTGTTTCATGCTATTAAGGAGTTGTTGCAAGCATTTATTTCTGGAACAACGGATTAAAAGTATTTAGAAAACATGTTGCAGGCTGATCCACTTAAATATGGAAGGGTTGAACTGTTAGTTGCAGAATTAAGCACAGTGAGAAATTTCTCTGCCAGCCATTTTTGCAGCTTCTGATCATCTTATTTACAAAAATCTATAATTTCCTGGTACAGCAAATTTCATGACAGTTTAAACTGTGAAAAGCTAGTTGTTCTGTCTAATAGGTAATAAACAGAGTATTATTGTAAAATTGTATATTAGTATTATAAAAACAGTGATGTACTTATATCAAGCTTAGTTTTTGTACGACAAAATAAAATATACATCTCATCACGTCACAGTACATACATGAGCCATGGTCTCCCACTATCATGAGATTCTAATTGTGTTTTAATACCTTTGTATCCCTTGTGTCTGGCAGGCTGTATTCGAATGGTGAAGGGAGAGGGAATGCCTCAGTACAGAAATCCTTTTGAGAAAGGAGACCTTTACATCAAGTTTGATGTCCAGTTCCCTGAAAACAACTGGATCAGCCCTGAAAAACTGAATGTGAGAGCCAGTCATTAAACCTCCCAATTTGCAAGATTTTAACTCCAGTAATCCTGAGTGATAACAGTGTCATAAGGTTTTGTTTTTTTAAATTCAATACATTTCTTTCAGGAACTGGAGTGCTTGCTGCCTGCTCGTGCTGATAATCCAGTCATCGCAGCTGATGCGGAGGAAGTTGACCTGACAGATTTTGACAAGAGTCAAGGGTCCGGAGGTGGAGCCAGGAGAGAAGCCTACAATGATAGTTCTGATGAGGAAGGGGGTCATCATGGCCCAGGGGTGCAGTGCGCACACCAATAGAAGGACTCATACATAAAGACATGCACATACATAAAAGCATAGATACATGAACATCCCTCAAGTCTCGTTGCTAACACTATTCAAGACTTGATGCGCATACATGCACATTTCTCTCCTTTCATGATTCCAATGAAAAAGAGATAAACACACAAACATATAAACGTATACCAACCCTCCTCAGTTCCATGGTGCCCATAATTCAGAGAGATGCTGGACGTGTGATGACCATTTTTGTGTGTTTGGACAGTAGTGCTCATCAAATCCTCTGGCAAGAAGGTTCATTGACTGATCAATGCCGCCCTGTTTTCATCCCAGGCTTTTCCCTTTCACTGTGGGAAACACCCGTCTAGTGTATAAAATGCAAATAATGTTGACTATCTTGTATATGGTGTAGTTTAGTCTCACAAAAGCGCATGCTGCTTCTCACCGAAGATCTTGCACACGTAGATCCAAGGTTCGGACACCACAAAGAAATTTGACACTACACCTGTGTAAATTTCAGTGTGTCACCGCTATCAAAGTGTCCTGCTGTCATAAGAGCCGAACTGATTACAGCCCAGCTGAGAGCCGCACGTTTCACCACCTCATCCCCCACATGAACTCTCATATTTTGAAAAAAGAGGCTTGCTGGTTCTGCTCAGTCCCCAGCCATCACATCGCTACAATATTAAAGCCTTGACAAATGCACCTGTAAGCCAGGCGCCATGTTTTCTTAGTTCCGAAATTAAGATTCATTTTTTTCTCTTTGTTGGTTTGAATGTTCATGTGTTCAAGACCACCGAACTTGAAGCTAACTGTACTCTTCATTTGAGTTGCAGACACACTTGTGTACTTTGTATGTGTGTAACGCAGTGACTCATTGTGTGGGAGCTGCTGTTGAATGTTCAGGTTTATTGAGGTGATGCTCCTGCGTTTTGTTGGACTGCAGTGTGAGTGGACAATATATAGGGTCAATTAACGAAAAAAAAAACTGAATGTTGATTTGCTGAGAATCTCTCTCTCTTGTAGACATCTCTCTTTTTTCCCCTCTGCTCACCAGGACTGAGAGAGATCCTCCTCTCAGACAGGAAAAACACTGGGACCGCACCAAACCCCCTCTGTATTATACATTTCGCTGCATCGTAGAGTTGTTAGCCACACCTTTGTCCTTTGACATTTTATCCCCGCCCCTTCCATACCTGTAAATAAATACAGCCACAGTCCATAGGTGCATTCAGAGTCTACAGCAGTGTCCTTCCTGTCAAGATGATTTCTTACACAAATGATTTACGGCCAATATATAAATATTAAGTTCACGTGAAGAACAGTTGATGGAACCTTTGTACACTCTGAAAATGCACCTCTGCGGCTCATCATGTATGTAATTTAGGCCACATGGGATTCATCTGTACACAACTAAAGTGGGGTCACTGATAAATGGCGTTACTGTTGATGCTTATGTTTGTCAAAGATAATTAAACTATAATAAACAGTCAATACAAGTTGTTATTTCAATCTGTTCTCATATTTTGCAGAAGAATATTGTCAGAGAAAAACATTCAAACATTTTAATTCAATAGTGAACCATGAATCTTGTGGTATTTTTGGTATGGCCATAGAGAAAATAGGATCAACTAAAAATATTTTTTATCTGAACACCTGAATTAAAGCAGCAGTTGTATCTCAGTCTGCTCCGTCCTCTGTTTCTTTACTGTGGAGGGCAACTGGAGCCAGGAGTTCCTTAAATCCTGCAGTATTTCTGAAGGGATAAAAAAAAAAAGGAGCGGGGGGGTAGAGAAACTGGTGATTAATATTAGTTTGGTGTTTTCTATCTTAACTGAAAGGAATGTCACTTACCTGTCTCGCTTGGACTGCAGGACATAAGAGCGCTCTCGTCTCAGCTGCTCCAGATGCTCTCTGACAACTGTTTTCTGCTGGTTCTTATCCTCCTAAAGCAATAGTTATGGTGATGATGCAAAATTTATCAAAACTCAATAATGCAGACAGACTCCCTCAGTATATTTACCTGTGGTAGATCTTCTGTGAGGTGCCTTAGTCTGTCAGTGAGTTTCAGGCCCAGCAGGTCCTCCTCTGCCTTTCTGTTCTGGATGATGGAAAGACGTTCCTGAACCTGGTGGACAGACATTGATGATGCATCACATCACTTTGAATGTCTCTCCTTCACAAAGATCGGAATATTCTTTCAGTGCCTGTCTATCCACATCTCTCTCACCCTGAGCAGCTGTCTCTCTCTGTCTCTCTGCTGCCTCTGTTCCACCTTCTTCTGCATGTCCACTAAGTTGCGAATGGTCTTCTCTCTCTCCAGTGCTGAGACAGGCTCTCTCACTCGTTCTCTCTCCGTCAGCGTGGATTCCCTCCTTGCATCCCTCTCTGCGAGGCCACAGTCAAACTTAAAAAACAGGAAAAACAGTTCAGGTTATGTTTTCACTCTTATCTGGTTCTTTGTTCGCTTGTTCGTAAGAAAGATAACACAAACACAACTGAACTGATTCTTGTAAAAAGGATGTGGTATAAGGCAGGGCAGAAGGAGGTTAACTGTGTAATCCTAGTTGTTCATGGTGATGCTCATGTGCAAAATAAGGTCTGTTTATACAAGACCATCCATCACCTGTGAGTTATGTGTCTGGTCCTCAGTGGGAGTGGGGTCTGGCTCTCTTAGGTCGCACAGCTCTGACTCTGTTGCAGTGGCACGCACCTCCACATCAACCCCATCTCTGCCAACCTCAGCTGTCTCATCGGACGGTCCAGAGCACAGGTCATCAGAGTGCGGCTCAAGCTCAGTGAAGAGATGTGGCTGCACATGCTGCAGGGTCTCTGCTACTAAAGCATGTGTTTGCAGTTTATATTCAGATGCATCGTCTCCCTTGTGTGGTTGACCCACCACTGTCCTCTCCTCCGGGGTCAGCTGACGAGAAAATAATCAGGGAATAAGATCAGATGCTTGATATAGTTATAGACAGTGTTTTATGGTCTGTTATAAACATGCAGAGCACCTGTCTGTCTGTGCTGCACTGCTCCGCTGCAGACTGGAGCAAAGTGGGCTTCAGCTCCTCTTCATGGTTTTCTCCAGAAGTCTCCTCATACTGTGTGTATTCTGCAGTCCTGCTCATATCAATCGGCAGGACTTGGATCCTCATACTGCTCTCACTGTCCTGGCTCTTTCCTGCGCCTCTATCTGCAGCTGCTGCGTCACAGTCATCCTCATCATCCTCTGGTGGTTTGCTCCAAGCCAGCGTGATCAAAGAGCCCTGTTTCTCATAAGTCTGGGGGCTTTTTGTTACATTGCCTCCTTCTTCCTCCCGGCATCCTCCTTCTGAAGCGAGATGAGTTTTACTTGTCGCATCTGAGACACACAAAATCTCCAAGTAGGGCATCTCTTCCACGACCGCTCCACAATCTGGGGGAATGCAAAGTATGTTGTAGCTGCAGCAGTGAAAGTGTGATTAAATACGTTTGGCTACATTTGAGGTACCTGTGCAGACATCCTGTGTGTTAATCACATCAGCAGCTTGGATTCCATTCAGTTCACTGTCCGCCCCTCTGACAGAAACAGCTGCCGAAACTTCAGCCGGCCCAGCACTCTTGTACTCTGCTGTCTTTTGCTCGTTGCAGCTCTTAGAGACGAGGATAGAGGGGGCGTCTGAGGCGAGGAGCTGGAGCAGGTTGGTGTTGCTCTGCGTTCGAAGTTCAGATTCATACTCATCTCGCAGAACCTGGAGATGTTGTGCACTCTAACAGACACACATCAGAGTTTTTACACATTAAAAGAACGTGCATCATTTTGGATTATTTTTTTGGATATGTTGCTTTGGTCGTCTCACCTTGTTCTTTAACAGGGACAGAAATGCAGAAGCATGGAGGTCGTGGAGCTCCAGCAGTCGAGTTACGAGGAGCAGGGAACAATCCTCCAGCTGGTGATGAGACCACACTGCTGCTTTGCTGCACATGTGGGCCTGTGTCTGAGGCTGGGACTGAGGTTTAGAGGTAGCTTGCTCAAAGAGGGGTTGAGTCTCATTGTGCCTCTGCATGCTGGCGTGGATTTGCCTCAGCATTTTTATACAGCCACTTCTTAAAACTGTTAGTTTGTTATTACCTGCATTGGAAACAAGACAAAACAAGTGGGAGGGAAACAAAAGGGAAAAACAATTCCAAAATGAAACTGCATGTCCATCTCCCACAAGCACCTAACACCATACATTTTTATTACTAACTTGCATATGTTTTAAATTATTTATATGTCACTCCTGATCCTTTTTCTTGGCTCTTCATTATTATACAGATATTTACAGAGATACTTATACAGACCTATTTGAAATAGGTGTCAATGTGTTGTTTAAATGCTTGAAACAGATCAAACAACCACACCAAAGTCAGAACATCAACTTTACGACTCCAGAAGTGGGACCTTCCGAGGAGACACACTGATTTACCGTCTTTTGGAGGCGCTGTGCAAACTGGCCCTTGCAGATCCTCCAGGGAGACCCCATGCACCAACTTGACCAGCTGCTTCCTCTCCTGCTCCTGAGTCAGCACCAGCAACTGCAGCACGGCCTGCTGGGAGAGGGCCAGAGTTTTTAATCTGCTGCTGCTGATAATACCTTTAGCATTACAAGAAAAATAAAAACTGAATGTATGCAGGTTAAGATTAATACAGCACATAAGCTACAGCACCTGCTGTGGTGATCCTGAAATAAAGTCTTCTTTTTCTGCTTCCTCTTCATGACGTAGCCAGAGAGCAGCCTGCTCCACTCGGCAGGGACTGTGAACTTGAGGCCTGAACAGAGACACGAGGGTCAGACCTGATGGCACTGACTTATTGCTCATTTTCAGCGTTAAGCTGTTGTTTTCACTTAGTGTTTGTTGACTTACCAAGTGTCCCAGGACTGCTTCGCTGCCAGAAGAGCTCTGTACGACAGCTTCTCTCTCTGAGCTCTGAGAGTTGCCAGTCGGATGTAAAGACACAACAGTTTCTGACTCTCCCCGTCCAGCCTGTGAGGAAGAAGATGAACAAATTGGTTATTTCTGGGCCGGTACAAACAATACCTTACATTCACTTTTATCTGAATGCTAAGAGCAAGAAGGTAAATGAGACTATAGAGTTCAGAGTCACAAAAGAATATGGTGGATATTTATATCATATCTCATCTGACATTCTTTTATTTATGAGGACTGATTTGTTACCTCTGCTTAGGAAGATGTGTTTTCACTATTTGTTGGTCTGCAAGATCACACGAGAACAGATTTCCATGAAACTGGGTGGGAAGATGTGGTAAGGGTCAGCGATGAAGCCATTACATTTTGACATGGATCTCAATCAGGGGGCAGATTCAGGAAGTTTTTTTAATCTCTTTCCGTAACATTGTGAGATGCAAGGTGGATTTTGAAATGGTAACTGGTTGCTTGGGGAATAATTCATGGATCTTGATAAAAAATGTTGGGTCTTGGTGGAGTTATGCACTCTAGTGTCTGCCATTCTAGTTGATTATTGATTTACCAATCTGTGCGAGCTAAACGTTAAGTCTGTGTCAAATCTGCAGATTAATTTATAAAGCACAAAAAATAACAGGAAAATGTAGGAATGTATCAAAAACAGTGCAGGAGGGAAAATGTAGTAAAAGACACAAGATAAAAGTAAATAAGATAAAATAATGACAGGCATTAAGTGAATAATGGGACAGAATCAGACCTCTCTCCCAGGACCGCCACTTTGTCCTTTTCTTGTTGACGAGATGTGTGTAACTCACACAGGAATGAAGCAGCAGACCAGGAAAGCTCTCTGGAGCTAAAGGATGCACCCAGACAGGCCCTGCAGGAAAATCCTTTTTACCACAGTGCTGCTGTTTGATGCTGATTGTGGAAATCCTGCAGGGGGTTGTGATGTTTACTTGGATTTTGAGTTTAAGTACACAAATCTGTTAAATATTGTTTTTTTATTGGAGCAACAACTGTTGGATTAAAAATGAATACTAAATAATCCTGAGATTGCATATATTTCAGGTTGTCAAAATGATTTTTTAAAATCTTAAATCTACACTGGCAGTCTTGATGCATGTGTGTTACCTGTACATCCTGAATGCTCCTGGCAGCTCAGCGAGACGGAGCATGTCACCTGACTCCAAAGCCTCCTCTGCAATGTCCTTCAGCTCCTCCTCTTCTGACTGTCGTTGACTTGGCAGCAAGGTTTCCCAGACGCTCGGAGCTGTGGAATCAACAACAACAACAAAAATATCAAGACGAAAAGGAGAAAACAGCTTCTGAGTGAGGCTCTAAAAGTTGTTGCTTAAAGTTAAACTGTTCTGCGTGACTTACTGTGATGCTCCTGAAGCATTTCTGAATAAAGCAAGTGGCTCATAACGTCATACTTCATGTCCAACAGGAGGAGGACATCTGATGGGGAGACACAGCCCCAGGCCTGACCTTTGACCTTTAGGCTTTGGACGTGCCATGGAGAGGGCAGTATGCTTTGCACACCCTCTGACGCCAATCTAACCACACAAAAACAAATCATAGCACACATCTATATCAATGCATGATGGTTCTCTTGTTACATGAAGTTGTTCACATCTGCCAAGGAGGTTGTGTTTTCATCTGCATTTGTTTGTTTGTTATTTATCAGGATAACACAAAGATAACTGGGCGGATTATCAAGAAAACTTGGTTGAAGGATGTGGTATGGGTCAGGAAAGAATTTATATTCAACATTTTATTTATTAAAAGGTTTTTACTGCTTTCCTATGACAGGATATTCAAGGCAATTTTCTAATATAAGATCAATCAGGAAAATAATAATCCTTAACATGGAAAAAGAATGTAGTGGTGTATTTCCCTCTTGACTGTGGTATATTCTAGTGTTGCCAATTGGAAATCAAGTAAAGTCCCTATAGTGAGGAAATCAGCCACTTTTCACCTTAAACAAAAACATGCTCACCTGATCCAGCACTGCCGGGCTGCTTTCTTCAGCCTCTTCACTCCTCTCAGGCTCCCATACAGCTCATTCTTCTCCACTAGTCTCTGTGTCTTTGTGTGAAAATAATAGAAGTAATCAAATAATTACCAACAGAGCCTCTGCCTCCGTGCAGGAAAACAATCTGCCACACTGCAAAACACATACCTGTGGAATGACTGTTGTGCATGAGTGTAAAGATCCTGTATCTGAGTTGTTGGCCTTTGTGTTTGTGCTTTGAAGCAGCTTGTCCATCACATAGAGAGTGTTTCCACCATTCATCAGCTGGAGGTCCCAGTACAGCTGAAGATAAAAATACTCACTCGTGTTTGTGAAAGCATATCATTTTACATGCAGTGTTTCTCTGATATTATAAGTAAATATTTAATTGTACCTTTTCCTTCTTCTCTCTCTCCCTTTCCATCTCTACAAGAACATCAAAAACTTTTTCACCAACACAGGACCAGCTGATGTCACCTCCTGCAATCTGACACAGACACAGCTAAGTGAGAATTTTCCCCAATGGTAAATGAAGGAGACAGCCAATGTGTTACTGATGTTTTCTTACCTTCTTCATCGCCGTATGTGCTTCATCGGTGTCGGAGGGAACACGAAACACTTTTCCGTAGAGGACACTCACGTCTTCTGAGGAAAACTCAGCTCCAAGAGACAAACCCAGACACTGGTACACACCAGCAACGCAATCCTGAGAGGACAACACAAGGACATTATTGTAGTTCACACACACACGGAAAAATAAAATAATCAGAACATCTTACCTGTTCCATGTTTTCAATTCTGTGAGCCTGGCAAATTATACAGGAGGTTACTATGGTAACAGCGGTCCTCTGGACAGCTGGATCAAGTTACTGAGCAACAAAAGTGACAGTGTTATCTGTCAGAGGGAGACGGACAGGGGTGACATGTGATACGCGATCATGTGACATAATACACCTGTGTGAAAAAGTCCAGTGAAAGATCCCAGCCCATAAAATGTTAACATCCCTTTCTCCAAGTATTTAATTTCCTTTGGCAGTAGTTCCTGGACAGAACTAAGTAATAAATAATAATAGCAAGTAATTAAGTGCATCACATAAAAGCAGTTAAAACATTTATGAAAGAAAAAACATTAAAAATAAAATAGAATTGAATATAAATAGCAGATTAAGATATAAGATAAAATATACCTCAGGAATATATTATCTATGGGGGAGGTAGATACATGTTTTCTTTGATTTAGAATTAGAAGCTGAGTTAATGAGTGCAGAACATTAATGAAATATTTACTCTTCATATAGGCTCAACTGTAGATGTATCTCTCTCCAGGAAACCTACTGAGAAACTATTGAGAAACTGTAGATCATATTTCTGTCTTAGAGTAAAAAAAATTAAATAAAATGAAACCAGAAACTTTGGAGAAACCTTTGTTTATTTGTAACATTGAGAGGGAAACATAAAGGAATACCTGAGATCATGTGGTTTACTGTATAAACAGTCAATATCACACAGCCGGAAATCAACCTGTACAGTTAACAAATGCTCTTTGGACTGTAAATAAAAATGTTAAACAATCTAATATTTCATGAATGTGTGAAACAGGGAAAAAAACAGTTAACATGTAACATGTGAAATTAATATGACAAACTCCTGTGTTATATAAATATTCAGTGCTACAGATTCATATATATATAAAAATGTTAATATAAACATCAAGGATTCAGTTATACACTCAGGTGTAGAAAAAGTGTAAAATGTAAAAGTGTAGAATCCACAGGTCGTGGCAGGAGTTCACCACTGGGGTAGTTTTCCATTTCAAACCTCGGGGACTAAAGGCTGATGCAGTCCATGTGTAGATTGCAGATTACCAAAGGACGGCATCGCATGTGTGTGTGTAAGTGTCTGTGGCAGTTCAAGCATCATGTGTGCTTGCCGTGAATGATCTTGGGGCACTTTTCGGGCTGTATGCAGTGGTTGTTGTGCAGAACCAGACCGGCAGGACACTGGCAGCCTGGGACGCAGGGCTTGAAGCAGTGGCTTTCTATAACCCCCAGTGGCACGTCGACGTTAAAGCAGGTTACTGGACACGGTGGGCCGCACTCGTCAAACACAAAGCCCCTCTCCACCGGACAGCCCACAGCTGTGAAAGACAGCCACAGAAATAAAACAGTGAGAGGGACTGGAAACACTGCACATCCATTATGGCTTAAAGAGTGTGGTGACCTTTACCGGGGATCAGCAGGAGTGAGCAGATGTCTGACGTGTTTTATTATTTTCATTTGAGACTAAATTGTTCTGCCAGTAGCATTGTGAAGAAAGCATCCCAGTATTTGCATAGCGGTTTAAAATAGGAGCAGGTGGACATTTGAATTTTTGAAGTAATTTTTTAGATAGATATAAAAAAAATCTGTTGTGAGTATTAGCTTTATCATGGTAATTTTGCAATGTAGTTCAGTAGATGAGTTTCTTGTCAGCAATAACCTAATTTCCCTGAAAAAGCCCTGAAAAACAGATTTTAAATATTTTTCTTGATCAAAGTTAGTTTTGATGAAAAAAACATTTTTTTATATATAAATCGATTATAATAAGAGTCTAAAACTCACAAAGTCACATTATCTTTCTTTGTATGTTTTTGTCTGTTTTTAATCTGTTCTCTGTGTTTTAGTATGTTTTGCGTTCAAGATTTGTCCCTGCTTGGATTTAAAAAACTTGACTCTTTGTTTTCATGCAGTCACCCACTTCAATAAAGTAAGAAGATGAAACATGTTTTCTGCTGGTTTTCTTCCACCACGTGTTTCTCTCACCACACAGCGACGGGCTCCTCCACTTGAGGACAACTCCGGCCTCTCTGCACCGACTGGCGTAGGCCTCCAGAGCGTCGCACAGACACTCATCACTGTTGGCCCCGCAGGCACAGAGATCGTACACGCAGGCTCCGTACCACGGCTCAGGAGGCACCACGCGATGGCAGGGCTTAAAGACAGCAGCCTTTAAGACCTTACAGCGAGCATTAGCGCCCTTCTTGGCCTGATAACCTGCGTCCTTACAGGGGTCGACGTCTTCACCAGGTCGACAGGTTGAGAGGGAGTGGCTACCGTTTGTCACCTAAAATAAAAAACGTCGTTTAACATACATGAAGCTGAAAACCTCAGTCAGTCCCTCTTTCTTCCATGTGTGTGTTTTACCCTCCAGCTGTTGCCAAAGCCAGTCTCTGATAGGATGAGTTGTCCGCTGGGCATTCGGAGGTCGTCCTGGTAGTAGTTGTTGAAGTTTCCACAGAGACCACAGGTGTTACCCTTATAGGAGCCTGGCACACTCACTTCCAGGTGTGAACGGCCACTCCACAGCACCTATAGGGTGTGTTGGTGTGTCAAATTTGTACTTCGTAGTATGTCAGAGAACATATCATCCAAAGAGCCAAAGGGAGATGAAAAAGACCAGTCTGTACCTTCAGGCCGATGTTTGTGTTGAGTAAGATGGTGTTGGTTTGTCGTTCGACGTAGATGTACGGTTCTCTGAGGAACGGCAAACTCACAACTTCATCATTGACCTGAAAGTTGAAAAAACGGACTGAGTGGATCCGAAACACAAAATAATTTGCAGTACCTGCACACACAAACCTTCACAACCCAATCCTGAAGTAGCTGCACTTCAACGTCTCCAATAAACACAGTGACCTCTTTAGTCCAAGACACTCCTTTACGTCCGCGATCATCGTTGGTCACGTGAACACTGCACAAACAAAACAGAGGCTTTAAGTTTCACATTATTAACATATTTTTCAATTGAACTGATAAAACATGTTTCTTCATTGAAAGGTCACAGGGAACTGCTTGTTATTTTCTTCAGTGGATTCACACTTTTCCACATGAAATAGGATGTTGGTGGAGGACTTGATGAGAGGAGGCAAAAATGTTTTCCCGCTTTATTTTTTACACCAGGCTGCAGAATCACACCATGAATGGTGGATGTTTCTGGAAACTGAGACTAATCTGTAGTTAGTCAATGGTTAATAGTTAGTTAGTATTGCTAATGGTTATTAGTTTGAGGGCAGAGGTGGTCGAGGATGATTGGTTTCCGGTTTGTGAACTTCTCTCTAACTTTATTTCTGTGTTTGTTTGAATGCGTCTAAATGCAGAATATTCTGCTGCATTCATCAGGTGTGAAAGGCAAAATTGGACCCAGTTGTGCAGACATCCTCCAGAGCTGATGTCTGAAAACGGCTTGTGACACTGACTGAGAAGGTGTAAGAACATTTAAAACCAAGCAATGTCTACTTCTGACCTCTCATCAGAGGTTACAGCCTTCTACTGCCGTACAACACTTGCTTGTGTAACCGTGCGGACCCTCTCACCTGAAGTCTCCATCCTCACAGTCCTGTGCCAGGACGTACGTGCACGCTCCCTGGAAGTGCAGCATGCGGCCATCGAAGGTGCGATAATGAGGGTCACCAAAGGCGATGCAGGTGGCCGGACGAGGAAGGCAGTGAGGACAACATAAACCTGGGACAACTGCTGGCATCTCATCCTGATGGCAAACACACACGCAAACACACACGCAGACACACACACACAAACAGGCTGAGTAACAATGATTGACCCTAGAGCCTTAGCAGAAGCCAAACAAATGTTGTCAGTTTTAAATCAAGTTCTGAGGAAACAGATGATATTTAATGTCTCTCTTTACAGACTAAAGAATTAAAATTGTGAGATAACATGTAAACATTTTAAACAATGATAAAAAACAGTGTGTGTTTGTGTGTGTGTGTGTTTGTGCGCATTTGGTTCTTATACTAACTGTTGCACAGGTGAGGGGAGGGCAGCGTTCACTATGACAGTGCACGTCTCCAGACACACACGTACAGCTGGTGCACTCGTCCACCTCCCATTGCTCATTACTGTTATACACTGTCCCCTGGTGCAAACATGACACCCCGGAGTCTACAATAAACACACACACAAAGACAGACACACACAGATGCATCTTGTTAGGCAGACTCTATGCAAACAGTTAGGGATGGTCACTGTGGTGGCTGGCAGTGTTACCATGGCATTCTGGGCAGCATTTCCCCGGAGTCTTCACTTGTTTCTGGCCGTCAAGGCAAACTGGAAGTAAACACTCTTCAATGCTGCATTCAATGTAGCCCAACTGAGGAGACATACAGAAAGAACACACGGCTTTAGAGTTAGATAGAGGAAGATGGTCTGAACAGTATGCAGTAAAAGGTGATATATTTTTTATCTTGCGAGTACAGGATAAATATCTTTTTTTTCCTAAAAATTCAAATACGTCTCTAACGAGATGCACACAGCCTAAGTGTTGGAGAGAATTCAATCAGTTTTCATTTATACTTGCAACGTAATATAATGAAATTCTTTCTGCTCTTAAAAGCTATAAAAACTACTTATCCCCCAGTTTTCAAACAGGTAATTATCTTGTACGCACAATATATTTATCGTGTGGGAAAGGTAAAAGAAAATTTCCTGTCGAGACTTTAATGGCTCAGTAGAAAAGATCACCAATCTCGGCTCAATCTAGTTTGGTCATTGTAATCAAGTCCTGCTTGTGTGTAGACTTTAAAAAGGTCTGTTTTATCAGCCTGACATCATGATATATTCAGAAGATATATCCAAAAGAAATCCCACATAGATCAATATTTTCTTTTCAAATCTTTTTTGAGAAGTAAATACTGTTTTTTCTTATATTGACATTTACTTTGCCTCCAGTGTAAATGTACATTTTAACAATCTGGAGGACTGTATATTTTCTATCTGACTCACGTTACAGGTACACGTCACGCAGTCGTCATCGCTGTCTGTCCAGCTGCTGCCATTGGCCACTCTGCCTTGACCCTCAATCACACACTCTGTATGAAACACATTTATGGACGTTTTAATGCCAATGAGACTAAGAAATGTAAAAGGAAAAGATAAATGGGGAGAAATACTGTGTCCTCTCACCCTTACACACAGGGCAGCAGGAGTCTGGAGCCATGAAGTGTTCACTAAGAGGACAAGACAGTGGGACGCACAGCTGGTGGAGGCAGGTCCATGTCAGTTCCTAAATCAAAGAAATAGTATCACTGCACGGCGTGATAGAATCATAATAATCACATTATAAACTATATTGATAGTAGTTTGATTGGTCCCAACATCTCGAGATTAGATGTCAGTCACAAACTATCACATTAAAATCTCTTGGAGTGATTTGACAGGTTTGTTTCTGTTCTTTAGTTACAGATTGAAGTTGGTTAAAAATGATTAATCACTTAATGCCCTTATAGTTTTCCTGACATATTCAGTTAATTGCACGAGAAGTGTCGTTGCTGTGTCACCTTGCAGTGGCAGGTAAAACAGGGGTCATCTGTGGCCAACACCTCATTCCCAATCAGTGCAGAGGTGCAGTTACTGAGAGGCTCTGAACAGAATATACATAACACAAATATTACAAGTATACAGCAGAATAATATTCATCACATTATATCATGGAAAAGCACGGTGGTACTGACGTGCACAGACAGGACAGCAGGAGTCTGGACCAGAGAACAAGATGTTGCTCTTGGGACAGTCAACCAGACTGGGACACTGCTTTCGTAAACACCTCAGATGTTGTTCTCCGTCCGGCATCACCTGGAATACAAACAGGTTGAGTCACAACTGTTAATATTTACTATTATATTATTACTGTTACTTTTACTACTGACACAACTGCACTGTATCATCTGCATCATCCTTGACAGAAAAAATAACAGGCAACAATTTCAATAATCTGATTACAATGTCTGCTTACAGCTTCACAAATGTCATATCATTGGACCATACATTAAACTTCTGACTGATAATCCATCAAATTAAGCAAATTAAAACCAGTTCTCCAGTCATCAGGTGCACATGCATCATACCTCACAAGTGCAGATCTGACAGGGGTCGTCTGCCGGATGAAAACTTTCTCCTGGGCCGTAAACTCTGCCCTCAAATACACAGTCTGTTCAAAAACATTGTGCAAGTTTATCAAAAGAAAAAACCCTGGTATGAAACATGCAGCTAATGAGCTTCAGATCCTTATTTTCTTACCTGCACACACAGGGCAGCACTCCCCGGGCACGCTGATGAAGTTGATACAGGGAGATAGACAGTGTATTTCAGAGCAGGTGGTCACTCCATCCACACACATGCACGTCATACAGGGAGTGGAGTCTGCGAACCAGCTGCTGCCCTCGGTATGCTCCTCTCCTCCATACATACAGCCTGAGAGAAGGAAAATCAGTCACACAACTATTTCCTGCTGTGAGTGTAATCACAGTGATGTATTTACCTCTGCAGCGAGGACAGCAGGCTCCTGGATCAGTCACCTGATGCATACATGGTAGTTTGGGACACCGGGGAGGTGAACACTGTACCTCACCTGCCTGCAAGACTCAAACACATTAGCACTTAAACACAGGAGAGGGTGAAAATACAGAGAGCAAAGACTGAGCTTCACTACGGAGGTCAGACCTGACAGGTGCATCTGGAGCAGTGGTTTGAACTAAGGGTCCATGCTTGCCCGTCAATGAACTCCTGTCCATCCAGCATACACACTGAGACCAGAGACAAAGACAGACATAAAAAAAAAAATAACTGCGGATGTAAAAATAAAAATAGTACGATCCAAGATTACAGTGTAGTGTTTTTACAATTTTACAGTTTGAAAAATACCTGTGCACTCAGGGCAGCACTGTCCTGGTTTGGTAACGGGTCGAGAGCAGGGTGTTGGCAGGCAAGCGAGTGGCACACAAGTGACGGTGCCTCTGACACATGTGCAGCGCTGGCAGGGGTTAGAGGAGGGCGTGAAGGTGTGACTGTGAGAGTGCAGGACACCCTCATACAGACAGGAGTCACAGACGGGGCAGCAGGTTTCTGAAGGAACCGGGTGAGAGCACCTGACTGGACATGGTCTCCTCTGACAGTTCACCACCTCGTTCTGTTCAGGGGAAGAAGGTGGAAAAATAATTGAAAGGACGAACTAAATCAAACTATGTGGATTTGCTATGCAGATGTTTTATTTTTGATTCAGTGAGAATTGTCAGACTGACCAGACAGGAGCACGAGGAGCAGGGGTCAGAGGGTGAAGAGAAGGTGGAGCCCGACTGATACTGTCTCCCATGATGCAGACAAATGCCGGTGCAGACAGGGCAGCACTCTCCAGGCGGAGTCACTGGTCGCACGCAGGCAACGCTTGGACAAGATGCAGGTGCACACACCACACCTCCGTTCTACACATAAAGACACACGCTCAACTATGAATATGTTACTTCATAATCCTTGTACAAATGAGAAGGAATGAAACGAGTCGTGATTTGGATTTATCCATCCATCTTCAGGATTTTGTGGGATCCTTGTCTGCTCCAGTGGAAGTCATAAAGTATTTAGTAATTCATTAACAAATCAAATCTCTTTTTAAACACACATTCAAATTAAAAGCAGAGAAGTGGAATGTGCTGCAGAACTACAGGCTCTGCGATCTCAGTCCTGGTTGATTTGGCGACACCTGTAGTTACTGGTGGTAACAGCGAACATGGTTTAATATTACAGGTCACAGAATTCTGGGGGAAACAAACTTTTGTAAATTTAATAAGCTCCAACAGCTAAATTGTGGCTGCTCTCTTCACCCCTGCAATAATTTTAAACTGAACTGCTGGATAATAATATACACAGAATTCTGTAAAAAAAACCAAATGTAGTATATATTATGTACCAGACAGGAGCAGAGCTGACAGTGGTCCGTAGGGTGTTGGAATCGTTCCCCGTTAAAACACTCCCGTCCATCAAGGTTGCATCCATCACACACTCCACAGGCACATCTGTCCAGAGCTGGATGTGTGCATGACACAGCTGGGCATCTTCTCTGCACACACACCACCTCACCTCCCTATGGAAGAATAAAATAAATAAAAATAAGACGATGTGAAGTTGTGATGGTGCAGAGACCAAAAAGGTTCTCACTCACTGAGCAGGTGCAGTCCTCGCAGCCTTTCTCTCCTCCGGGTAGCACCTGACCATCAACATACGGGACACCTTGGAAATGACAACCTGAAAACAAAATAAGTTATTCACACAATCCACACGCGCATGTGTCTCTTTCTCATTACTTCTGCAGTGATTACGTACCATCACAGACGGGGCAGCCACATGGGTTTGTGATGGGGTGAGGACACAGAGCTGCTGAACACGTTTTCTTCCCGCAGCGCACTGAACCCCTCTGGAAGTGAATAATCAAGACATGTTTAAAGAGATTAACCAGCAGGAATGTGTTTGTGCATGTGTGTCTGTATATTGCTGCTACCTGGCAGGTACATTCAGAGCAGAGGTTCCCTGGGTCAGGGATCGTCTGCCCATTGGTCAGGACCACACTGTTATAAAAGCAGCCTTTTCAAAAGAGACAGGTTCATTTAGTCATGTTGTCATCATGGAAATGATGAAGACAAAAAAGCTTGAATTTAGTGATCCTGCGAAGAAGAATGTGGGCAGAGTCTGACTTTGACTATACGTACGTTCACATTCTGCACAGCATTGTCCGGGGGGTTTATATGGGTGGCTACAGTCTCCATAACAGGGCAGCTTGGAGCAGACGACCTCCCCTCCATAACAGTAACACACACCACAAGGGTCTTGGTCATCAGGAAACTCAGTGCCATCAGGATATTCTTTACCATGAAACATGCAGCCTGCAAGTCAATGTGTTTTTGAGATGAAGTAAAAACAGTGAGGTTTGTTGTTATCTTCAGTATCTGGGGCTTGTTTTTTCAGACGCTCACCGTCACAGGACATGCAGCACTGTCTCTGGACTGGGTGGTTACAGTTGGAGGGTGGACAGCGTTTTCTTTCACAGCGGACAGATCCCTCACGACACAAACACACGGAACATGGGTCTGACGCTTCAGCCCACGTCTCCCCGTTGGCTCGCTCTCGATCCTCATATAAACAGCCTGCAAGAGGGAGTGAATTACAGAAACATGCTCAGTCCAAACTCCTTCATCTTTAAGTTTCCCAGCAGGACTTGTGAACTTGTACCTTCGCAGGTCCGGCAGCACTCTTGTGTGATGGGGTGAGAGCACGCTGTGAAGGGGCAGGGCTTGCGCTGACAGTGAACTGTTCCGTTGGTGCAGGCACATGATCGACAGTTGTCAGTCGGGTGGTAAAAACGCTCAGTGTGTCTGTAGTTCTGTTGTTCAAACACACAGTCTGATGGAGGAGCTGAGGGGACATCAGTGACAACAATGAACGTCTCCACTCTACAATGGTTTTCTGTCTGATCATGTGCTGTCACGAGCTTCTCTCCTCCGCTATTGCTCCTCCTGATTTGTTTCTCTTTTGCACAGCCTTACCTGGACACTGGGGGCAGCAGTCTCCTGGCAGCACATTTGGGTGTGAGCACAGCAGTGGTGGACACCTCTTCTTCAGACACTGGACATTCCCATTCTGTAACAAACATAACATATGATCAAAATTAATAACTGCTTCAAATAGACCACAGGTGACCAACACAGGGGGATAAGTAATGATGTGACGTTCAGTATTCTTACGATGCAGCTGCATGTCCTGCACGCGTCAGTCGGATGAGGAAACTCCAGACCGTTGGGATATTCTTTCCCAGCATGGCTGCAGCCTGACGGAGGAGAATGCTCTGTGAGATTTTAATTTGTTACATTTATTGAGTGTTCCTGATGATGAAATAACACAGCCTCACCATTGCAATTGTTCTGACAGCATGTTCCAGGTCGAGGTGCATTACAGTGCGGTTGAGGGCATCGTGCTTGGTGGCAGTCAATCCTGCCGCTCACACACTCACACTCCTCACACACACTCACGGGATTGAGAAACACCTGCCCATCCACAAACACACGGTTTTCAAAGGAGCAGTCTGGAAAAGATGCAAGAACACAGAAGTGTTACTGAACCGACTGAGGAGAGTTGATGGAAATAAAATTGCTGAATCACGATCATGTCCCGACTTTGTGCACCTGGACATTTAGCGCAGCACTCTCCGGGTGGTGTGTATGAGTTGGTGCAGTTTACTGGAGGACAAGGTCTCCTCTCACATGCCACAGTCCCGTGCTGAGGAGAAGGAAAAGCATTCAGCAGGTCTGAGGTTTTACAGAGTAGTGCAGCGTGTTTGTGAACAGAGACACACTAACCTGACAGGTGCAGATGTGGCAGGGCTGCTCAGGGGTCGCAAACTTCTGGCCGTCACTGTAGATACGATGATTATAGGTGCAGCTTTCGCACGTTGCACAGCATGAGCCTAAGACAAGGAAATAGACAGAGTACAGAGGCTGCATAGTCATCTGCACGTAAACAAAGCTTCATCACACTCCTTGAACTAACATCCGCCCCGAGAGGTTCGATCACAAGTTGACAATGTTGATTTTGCTTGTTAAAACCTGGCATTAAAATACGTCCTGAATGTGTCTCCTGTGACACTTGTGCCCAGATTTCACTTTCCCACTTGATGTGCAAATAATCATGTACGTCATTCTGTCACAAAGAAATGATGTTTTTACAGATGTGTCCGAGAATGTTTCTGTCTGTGTCTGCACAAGCAAGTAAAAGAGAGTGAGCGGAGTCAGGAGGGACTGAATGAATGTGCAGCTGTGCTATGAAGAAAAGTAAGTATTTCAGAAAAGTATCAATAATTATGTGTTGGTCAGTGTTGATATTGTTGCGGTGGCCACAAACAAACCAACGTATGGAAACAAAGAAGCGTAAAAATACATTTGAATCAAGTCAGAGAACGTCAGCTGAGTCTGGTTCTTCACATCTGGCCCAGGATGCATTTCTATTCACGCAGTGAAAAGAAAGTGGACACATGTTGCCCAGACCACCTCCAAATATGGTCCGAGTGATCGCATCTCAGGACAGAATCAAAGTCTTACCAGTGGTCTTGGTGGGATGCAGGCACTCGCGGGGCGGGCAGTGTGTGTGTGTACACTGGGTCTCTCCATTCACACAGATGCAGCTGGAGCAGCGGTTCTCCGGTTGCCAGCTGGAGCCTTCTTCATATTCCACCCCCTCCAACACACATGCTACAACGAGAAGGGGGAGTGCTCACATAAGAATTGAAGCTGTGTGTGTCTGTGTGTGTAGATAGTTACCTTTGCAGATTGGACAGCAGAGATGTGGGTCTATAATGGGGTTAGAGCACTGGACAGGAGGACACTTTTCTTCATGGCAAATCACATTGCCGCCCTTACAGATACATTTATGAGAGAATACAGACATATGAGAGAAAGTTAGCTGCAGTGAAAAGTGTAGAAACATAATTTAATGCAAAGTGGAATCATTAAATCTAGATGTTTCAAGACTTTAATTTTGAGTTTACCTTACACCTGCACTGCAGACACGGTCCACTCCCAGCAGGGGTGAACGTTTCCCCGTGAGCATACACCCTCCTGTCATACTCACATACTGCATGAAAAACACACACACTGATCATGTTTGAGCTTGAGCAGTAAAAGTTCAAATGGAAGACGACATGTCATTAGATACACGGACCATCACATGTGGGACAACACTCTCCCTTTCGCTTGGCTGGATGATTACAGAGCAGTGTCGGACACGATGAATCCAAACGTTCACAAGACACTTCGCCTGCCTGACAGATGGAGACAAGATGGGATTAGATGCGTCACATTCTTTCACTGTCAAAGATTTTAAAAACAGCCTCATTTTTAACACTAAATCCCATTTTCACATGAGCTAATGGAAGTAGAAAATACTTTGACAGATTTTCTTTTAACATCTGGGTCATGAAATCTCACCAGTCATATGAAGTTCATATAACCATGAAAACCACCACAGCTTTGACAAAGTGAACTCACAGAGCAGTAGCAGCGGAGACAGGGGTCTCTCCTGGAGGGGAATGTCTGTCCCTCCACATACACATTGGACTCATATTCACACTGCTCACACCTACACAGTGTAAAATTAAACACAACAAGACACAACAAGACTCTTAATTCTTGCATCCCCACATTCAACGTCAACTTTGGGTGAGATGGATTGCTGCAGGTTTTAGGGGGTTAGGCAGGTTCGTTACCGTGGGCAACAGTCTCCAGCATGATGTACAGGGTTTCGACAAGACAGAGCAGGACAGGGAAGAGTGGAACACGCCACATTTCCATTCTTGTGAGAAAAAAAAAACAGATGTACTCAATAATAAAAATTATTCACAACTGATTTACAATATAGACTGCATATAAAGATAGATGACGTGACAGCTCCTCAATAGTGAAGTCAGAATGTCTCGACCACGCCCTAACATCTGGCTGCACTATAGGTCATAAATCCCACATCCTCCATGTTAGTGGATGGGACTAAAAGTCAAAGTACATATCAAATAAAATTTGATGATATTTTCTATAATTTACAGTAGTTAATGTGCTCATTTTTTGATGTTTGGTTTTTATTAGTAATTTAATGCTACAAAAAGAGGGTTAAACATCATGATTGACAGCTGAGACTGACTATTGGTCAAGAGCATGTATCGGTAGGACCTCCCCCCCAATGTGCAAGATGGCAGTTTTCGTGTTTTGACTTAATTTCTGGATAGTGGGAGGAAGTGGTGATGCTTCATCCATCTTTATACAGTCTATGGCGTATGCATACAAAAGCTAAGTATCACTTTCTCCTGTGACGTACCACACATGTGCACTCTTGACAACGGTCTCCAGTAGGAATCGCGGCTCCGTTAGGGAAGTCGTGACCATTCGCGCTGCAGCCTACGAGACACACATGAGCACAAGCTGTTTCTGAGCAGTCCATCACACTCTCACACTGCTCCAGTGAATGAATCAAACCCACCCTGACAGACCGAACAGCCGGTATTGGGTGGTGGAGCAGCTGGGTTTTTACAAGGTGTGCCACACTCCTCCCTCTCACAGTGAACACGACCCTCCTGGAGAGAAGACAGAGAAATATCACTGGATATGAAAAGATGGGGACCTGAGTGGATGATTAGTATTAGACCCACCAGACAGTGGCAGACGTCACAGGGGCTCTCTTCTGGCCTCCACTTGGCTTTGTGATCATAACGGACGCCAGAATAGATGCAGCCTGCAAACGTATGTTGTATCTGATTACTTTCCTGTCATAGTGGCACTTAAGTCCTTCGATATTTATTTAACAACACAAGATATAGAAGAGAAAAACTTCCATCTATGTAGAATTGAACAAATTTTGTCCTCGTCTTTCTGCTGTGTTTATTATTAATATTTATTAATTGCATGAATTTAAATCCATGCTTGATTGCCATTTAGCTTTATTTTCTGTATGGATGTGTTTTACTTGATTTTTACTTTAATTGTTTTATGTTTTGTATTTTTATGCATCATATTTATTATGTTTGTCTGTATCTTGGTTTTGTCTAGTTGACAAATTCAAGTTCATGCATCAGGATTTGTCAAGATTTTGCAGGTTTTTCTCAAAATTTATTTTTAGGAAAGAAGATGAAACCAGTGCTGCTTTCATGCCATTTGCAGAAAATCTTTGCAAATCAATTCACCAGACCTTCAAGTCATGTGCTACATAGATAAATAATATTTTGCTCTAGAGTTTCTTCTGTCATAATGATGCTAATGTGCCCAATTTATTTCTTATTCTTACTTTTGCATCGCGGGCAGCAGTCCCCAGGTACAGTCTCCTTCTCTGTGCAGTCCAGTGAGGGGCAGGGCAGGGGAGAGCACTCCCTGGTACCACCCTGTGGCCAAAGGAGGGGTGCAGAGGTGAGACACAGTAAAAAAATACCAGAGTAGTTGTTAAGGCTCAATAAAAATGTTTCTGCACGTAAAATACTTACCTTACACGTACATGTCTGACAGCCATCTAGAGTGCTGTACGACACATTATGAATTGTGCCGTCCAGCTCACATCCTGAAGAAGAGACAGGAAGTCTTTAGTGCACACACATTTTTAATCTTCTGTGTGTACGCCTGCATATCCCAGGTAATAATCGAAGAGTCTAAACGGATCAATAAAAGAAGAAGAATTAAGTTTTTATATCATTACAGGTGGTCTTGTCCTCGACCTGCTCTTTCCATGAATGCAGATGTTCTTCACCTTTTCTCTCGGTCACTGGGGGGAACATCTGCCTCTGCTCTCTCTCTCCAGTAACGACAGAGGAGCGTTGTTTTGTACACATGCTCGCTCTCTCACACTAAATGTTTATGGTGCATAACTATAACCAGAAGAGCCTGTAACATTTTAAATACTACCACTGGTGAGTCTATTAAAAATGAAGGAGAATTACAGTTGGAGAAACAAGGAGAAGAAAATTGGAAAGTGGAAGAGGTTTTCCTCCGGAGGATTCCCTCTGGACGATGGCGCCAACTACTTCCTGCATTCTGTGGCTGTTTTAGTTATCTTGCTATAGAAAAAAGTTGTTTACATTACCGAGCTTCCAAGTTTTTTTTTTCATTTAACACTTTCAGTGAGCTTATAAAATAGTATCTTCTCTCAAACATTTCAAGAGATAATTATTTTAATGATGAGGACAGAGACAATGTGTTTGTGTGTGTGAGAGAGGGTAATAATCACAGGGTGAGAGAGAGAGGCAGGAGAGGCTGCCTACTGTGCCAGCAGCCAACAGGCATTTCCTCTAGCAAGCCATGCATGCATGAGATCAAAGTGCGAGTGTATATCAGCTGGGTGCCTTTGGAGTCTTCCTGCATACATGCAGAAACAATTAAGGCAGAGATGAAGGAAAATGACAGAGACAGTGACAGAGAGGGTGAATATGTGCATGATAAGCTGGGCAGATTGATGTTTACATAACCCTCTGGGAGTGAGGACATTAAAGAGGCACTGGGAATCCCTACTGAGGCCTGTCCAACATCCAACGTTAGTCCCACATGTTTGCTTCACATCAAGTTGTAGAAAGTTTCCTCAAATGACTAAAAAAATTGCACATGTTAGTGTTAGGATGCTGAGAGAGCTGAGAGATAAAGTCATAGATGGATTACAAGTGATTTTTATAAGTGTGTGTGTGTGAGAGTAGAAAGAAAACAGGTGGAAATGGCAATAAAGAGAAAGAGAGACTTGAAGAACTGACAAAAACTGAGTGCTCTTTACCTCTGATGTTAGATTGGCATGTGACCTTTCCAGATGTGCAAGTACAAACAGTGCTGAGGTCAATTTGCCAGCGCCGACCATCGTCCACTTCACGTCCCTCCCATTCACATCGCTGCCTCACGCACTCACAACCCTCCAGGTACTTTACACGAGATAGTAGGTCTGCATTCTGTAACAAAACCAAAATATCTATAAAATTCCGAGATGTCATGTTACATTGTATCGTTTTTCATGAAAGTCGTACTACCTGAACTTTGACCATGTCCAGCATACGAGCCAGCTCCTCCATCCTCTTCTCCAGCTTCTTCAGCCTGTCGTCTTTGTGGACCTGAGGAACAGACTTTAACCCTTCAGGAGAAGCCGGAGGCCCCAGGACAACACCTCGCTGCAGCTGGTCACTCTGGACGTCCTGGGGATAAGTGGCGGTTTGGTCCACTGGCCTGTGGCTTGTTTGAGATTTACTGGGGGAAGCACCCTGCTGTAACCCTGGTCGGCTGTCAGTCCAAGAATCTGAGCTCTGGGCGACTGCGAGCTTAGACGCAGGCAGATTATCTGGGAGAGAGAGTGGGAGAGTTGGTGTGTGATGAGCAAGAGAATCCTGACTAATGACTGAATGAATCAAAGAACAACTTTGGAGCCTGAACAAACACCCAGGACAACATTGTGGAAAATTAAGATCCACAAGGAAAGAGGAATAATAAGCACACTGTTTGGGAGAGTTACTGCCTGAGGGCCAAAAGATATGATCTACTACACATCGACCACGGTGGTCCCTGCACTGAGGGTCACATGGTTCATGCTTCCAGACAAAATAGGCAAAAAAAAGTTTTATCAGTGATTTACAGGTTCATATAAAAGGGAATGACAATGAAATCTCTGGGGGAAGTATAAATTGTGATCACATGACATACCCAAACAACATGTTATCATAAACAGATGTACAGACATATACACACAGACATACTGTGACATATATACAATATCTAGAAAGTCAATTCCAACTCTCCAGTTTGAAAATATTTTACATTTATTTCTTTTTTCTTTCTTTCTTTCCTTTGACCCTCCAAGAGGACATTAAAAATATGTACACTCAGGATTGATATAGATAATGTTTCTTTACCTGTAAAATTGTCGCAGACCCACGGGCGCTTTAAATATGCTTTCATTGAAATTTCTGCTGTCTTCAAATATCCCTGTTATCATAAAGAAACACAGACATGCTCACATGTTGTACTGTATGCTGTGAATGCACATTAAAAAGAGGAAGAAGATATGGAACTTGAATTTAAAAGTTACATAGATTTAGGACAGAGTATATTTTAGTCCCATAAACCTTTATAGTATGTTTCCTTCATTTTGTGATGTAGAACTGCAAGTGGCTTTATTCAACGGGGCAGTGACTTGTGATTATAAGCACTAATATTTTTGCCAGATGTCGTGAACTTTATCACTGCCACTAAACTCACGCTAAATTTGCTCTCCTTCCTCCGAGGAGTGCTGGCAAGAGTGATGACAACATTTTGAGGCAGTTCCAGGTGGATGTGCTCTTCGCTTTTTATCGGCACAACAACAGCTTCTTGACAGTCCACAAAAAATGTCAGTCTGTCGGGCTCCAGGCTCACAGCCAGCTGTACCCATTCCTCCCTGGAGAAGGGGTTTCTCATGGGGAAGTGAAAGCTGGCAGGGCCCCGAGCTCCTCCTTTACTAGCCTGGTAGTCCAAGCGTAGTGTGTCATTGAGGGTGGAGGAGATGATTTGGAGAATGGGTGAGGATGCAGAGGAGAGGGAGAGGAGAGTGGCACTGGAGCCTGATGACTGATGCCCCACGAAGTACAAACCCATGCTTCCCTGAAGGTTAGAGTACAGTAAGTGGGAATATTCTGGAGGTAGACTCAGGTGGGGTGCTCTGGGACGTATCCTGTACGTCATGCCACCAGGACCCTGCAGTTCCGCCACACCGCTGATGTGGTGGGACATATTCATAGCCTCCAGAAGGTCAATCACTAGGAGAGAGATAAAACACAGAGTCAGACTCGAGACATACTGCACACACACCCATGGTGGAGGATGACACTGTGGGGGTTTGCAAATTAAAATGATCTCCTTGAACAGCTACAATGATAAAATGTTGCTTACAGGTGAATCCATCAGTTATAAAAAACATTTAATATATAATGAAATACTGTATAAACCAGCACAATCCTAACTTATGGTGTTTCTTGACAACACTTTGCTTAGTAGCTCTTAGTTACAAGTTAATTTAAGCATTCTATATAACGCTTTTTTATTCCTTCTTCAGAGGAAAATATAGATTTTTTTTTCAAACTGATTACATTTACCTGGCAGTGGTATTCTTTGCAAATTAAAATGATCTCCTCCTTCACCAACTACGCTGTAAAAAATGTTGAATTAACTAAATATTATTATGTCAAGCGGTTGCACAAAGTACATCTTTCTATACAAGATATATATATATTAAGTTTAGTGCAAATATATTTGTTTGTTGATTTTAATTATCATTTATCAGTAATTCAAAATTAGTTATAATCTTCGAATTTCTATAGTAAAACGGTATAAACAGACACAATCACAACTTACAGTGTTTCTGTACAATACTTCAGCACTTTTACTTCAGCAGGCCTATAATTTTGAATGCAAGGCTACTGGAATAGTTTAAATAGTTGACATAAAATTAAAAGCATAAATAAAAGTCGAATAACTCATTGAGAGTTTTGTAAACTCACCGTTTTCATGATGTGAACCAGTCTGCCCTAGCACCGTCTGCGCAAACGCCCAGAGAAACTGTATCCCCAGCAGGATTGGAGTCCTCAGTTTGCTGCTCTCCATTCTCCAGACGAAAAGTTGCTCTAAGATCCAAACAGCTCAGAAACAAAGCATGATATTAATTTTTCTTTCAATCCAATCCGGTGCCATGGACAATGGCTTGTGCGTTCAAGACTTCCCCTTGTTCCTCAGTGAGCAGAGCTCTGTCTCCAGAGGGGAGACATGGAACATCTGGATGCGGGCAGGGCGTCACTTCTCTCTGCAGTCACACACTTACATTCCCCCCCGGGGCCACATCCACACCGCACTTTCACACCGGGATCAGAAAGGCAAATAGTCTGGAGAGTCTGATGATTAACTCAGAAACATTTACAACCTAGTTTTTTCTACTGGAGTAAAAAAAGACGAATGCGTAAAAAGGGTTCAGGTGTGCAGTGCGCATGAGGAGGGGAAGTAACTGGCGCTTATCTCCGCCTCATTCAAAAAGGATTGCTGAGAGTGGAGTCTTTTTTTTCTTCTTCTACTTCTCCTGTTTTCCCTCTTTTTTTCTGTTGGAAAAAAAATTATCTCCACCCAGCACTGCTCAGTGGTGTTGATTCCCGAAGACCCTGTTTTGGCAATGCGCTAAAACCTGGTGTGGAGACTGGAGAGGAGCCATCCATGCTGGAGCAGCAACAAATCTCTGTGTTGTGTGTGTGAGTGAGAGACTGAGAGAGAGAGAATGAGAGAGAGAGACGGTGGGGGTAGAAAACATGTAGTCATGTTTCACTGCTTTGGACTCAGTCCCAGTGTGCATCCCACTGTGCCCTCCACCCACTCCCCTCTGTCTCCAACAACTCCTGGCTCTTCCCTCATGTTGTTGTCTTGCTCATATCTGCTCTGTTCTTCTCTTTCTCAAACTACACCCTCATAAGCAAAAGCTCTGTGTCAACGAATCGTTGGTGATGGTGACAGGACACCCAGTTGTTCCTGATGGATGAAGCAGATGGGTCAGTCTTTGTTTTTCACGTGGGACAACAAAACCTGACTTTATTTCAAAATCTTCCCACCATCTTTCCACCTACCAAACATAATCTCATTCCCTTCTCTCTGGTATGTGGCTGTAATTGGGATTATTACAGCCAGTTAGTCTGTAATAATCACAATTAAAATGTCTTCCCGCAGGACTTCCTCCGTTGGTTGCCAAGTCCCTCTGGATGGCAGCATGGCCCTTCTAGGGCTGAGAGGGCTAATTGTAGAAACTACAGGCATGCTGCAGCATTTTCTATTGAGGGATTTGTTATTTTAATGAAGAATTGAACTTTACGGAGACAGTGATTTACCTTAAAGTCTCTACAATCCTGAAATGCCTTCAGGAGAAACTCAGACAGGAGCATAAAGTTGATCTAACGGCTTGTGTGTTAGTTTCTCAAGTGCAGTCTCCATTTTAAACCTGTCTGTATGTAATGGCCTGTGGTGATGCCTACCTCAAAATGATCCCTAGTACTCCTTCAGCAGTTCAACAATAAACTGTTACTTTTTTATTATTTGCATCTTGAACGTGTGCAGACATTTTTATAAACAGTCTATGGTGCAGAGGGAAGTTAGAAAACTTTTTGTGCATCCTACCTGGTTTATCTGCAAAGGAGATTGTATACCCATGCAACCCAATGTTTGGTGGATGTGCAGGACAACTTTGTCCCAAGAAAATCAAAAGTAATCAGCCTGCTGAATTCATGAAGTGTCATTCTACTTAATAATATATTTAATAATGTACAAATCACAGTAATACTAACTACAATAATAAAGTATTTATTTCATTGCAAAACTTGTACTGTCTACAACACACAGAGCTATTTTACTTGTGTACATGGTGTATACCTCTATTGTGTGTTTCCAATATACTACATATTCTCCAACCTTTTTTTCACCATTCTTTAACTTATTTGTTCAGTTTGTTTGTCCTCACCCTGAGCTGCTTTTCCATTGCTATTAACATACACAGATTTATGTACAGTACATGCAAAAGTCCATCGGTACATCATGCAAAGTTTGTTTTGTCTAGGAAATGTTATCTTGTGCACAAATACAATAATGACACACAGCAAACATTCCATATGCATAAAGTAGTAAATGTGTGTAAATATTTCGTGAGTGAATTTTAGTAGTTGAGTTGATTTCGTGAGACGTCTGTCTTTAGTGGAATCAGTCCTTAACAAATGTTCGTTTCAGGTTTGTATGGGTTTCATTTTCAGTAACATCATTATAAGAAAAAGCGAAACACACACACACGCACACACACACACACACACACACACACGCACACACACACTCTGGAAAAACAGATGTTCTGATGATGCAGATGTCAGCTGTGATCTATCAACTTTATCCTCTTTAACAACCTCTCTGCTGACATCCAGTGGTCATGTCCAGTCACAGCGGATAAAAACAGCACAGATCTGTTCACCCAGCCTGTGAGATGAGTCTTTTCAAATATTGTTAACTACGGAGTATCATAACAACATTACACTCACAGATTATTACTTCCACTATGGTTAGTGCATCTTGAAATACCATCTTTAAACATTTACTCAGTCTGATAAATGCTTGTCCTCCACTCTCTTTCTCCAAAACACAGACTGCATAGTGTTCATCTTTTCCCCCCTGAGGCACTTTTTAGTCTTTAAACACTCCTGCTCCCCCTCCTGCTCTACTCTGACAATGGAAACCACTCACATGGCTGCACTAACCAAAACATCTCTCATGGAGCCAGACAATTTCTTTCATCACAGAAGCCCTGAAGATATGTGGACACACACTCCTCACTGTGTGTCTTTGTGTGTGTGTGTGTGTGTGTGTGTGTGTGTGTGTGTGTGCCTGTGCCTGTGCCTGTGCATGCTGGTACAAGAGTGAAGAAGGATGTGGGTTAATCTTCAGAAGGCGAACAACCAATGTTTGATAGCTAATCCCTTGTCAGGCCCAATTAGTCAGTGCACATTGCTAATTGAGCAAATCCAAGAGCACAAGCTGTGTAGCCAAAGTACATGCTTAGACTCAAGTTTCAACCTGAACAATACCGTAAAATACACATGTATTTAAATTATGATACAAGTTGCATGGACCTGATTTTAGCCAAGTTAAATTATACCTCTGGATCTGCTCTGTGACGAGTGCTGATTGGACGCTCAGACTGTTGAGCTTTGATTTTCATGACGTTCTGCTGATGAAGGTTAAGTGTCTTTGATCCAGACAAATCCCCTAAATTCACATCTGACCCTGGTCTCTGATCTCACCATCAGTTTTCTTGCCATCTAAAATCTGATTGGCTCACTTTCCGTCCCTGACCAGGTAAGCCCCACCCTGAAGCTTCAGCCACTGAGCTGACGTTGATCCCAGGATACACACCATAAGCTGCTGTCTGCTTTTTAATGTGTGCAAGGAGGGGGGTCAGTGTGTGCACGACAGTGTGTGTGTGTAGCCTGTGTCATCCTGTTGTTGTTGTTTATTCCTAAAGTCTTTTTGAGTGACTTTTCTGGGGTTTTTTGTATCTGAGAATCAGAGATGCTGCTTCCGTCACAAGTCAGGAGGATATGGACGAGCCGCAGAGGATTTGACAGCAACAGGTCAGTCGGCTGAGCAAATCCACAGATGATCTGCGGTCATACTGACTATAACACTGACTCAGTTGAGTTTGTAACAGAAAGCTTATACATCTGTTTACCTTACATTAGCTGCAGAGTTATTGTTCTAGTAGGATGTGACCCCAGGCCCTGTTAACCCCCACCCCCCCCACCCCTTTCTCCCCCTCTAAATTCAAACACATGCTCCAACACACAAAACCGAACCCAGAGACACACAAAGAGCATGATAGAAATGGAGTGACACAGCTGATTTGAAATATACAATATCTGAAGTAGCATTTTGTTTTTAGAACATAACATCAAGTTCTACAGTTGATTTTAGAAGGGTTCATGATCACACCATCGTTTTGTGCCTATATAAAATAATGGGTCTATAGTCCGCGGAGCTAAACAAGGAAAATAAAAAAAGGAGATCAACTATTAAAGAGAAGCATGAAGAGAAGAACGATAGTATATGACTATTGTACTATTCTACAGGTTTGTTCTCTCAGACTGTGATAGACCAGGTAAATCCAGGTACAGAGATTAAAGGGAATTATAGGACACAGAATATACGTGTGTGTATGTGTGTCAGTTTTAGATAAGGATTGGGTCTTTATGTGTAGCTATCAAGACACAAAGTAAAGCTCAATCTAACCCACTCATGTAGAAGATGAAACCTTATGTCAAAGGAGACATATCATGCCCCTTTCCCACAATCTGACAGTGTCTCAAGGTCTTAAAGCATCTGTGATATACTTTGCTCTTTTCTCAGACAGAACTAGTTCCTGAGGCCTCGCTGAGCCCAGGAATGGCCCTCCCTGAACTCAAACTGACTTCATTTCAGGCCAAGGCTCCAGTCTGGTCGCTGCTGGTCCTTCTATGTCTGCACACAGCCAAAGGTTAGAGCCAATTCACATCTGATCCTATTAAGAGTGTGGTACTCGGCCAGAATGAACAGGGTTGTAAACGTACTGCCTATGTGTCTGTGTTTACGTTTGCACAGGAATGTCAGGGTGGGGCGGGTGTTTGGATGGACACGATGTATTTGTTTCGGTCAGAGAAAACAGCCGTCCAGGAGAAGTTGTTGCTGAGCTCATGTCTGACACCACAATGGAGGGGGTTCAGTGGACCCTGGATGGAAAAGACGCTGATTGGTTCTTCTTGGATGAAAGATACATCCGGTTGAACACATCAGCCGACAAGGCTCTTGACCGGGAGGTAATGATTCAGGATAAACCACTTATCTGATCTGAGTGTTACAGACTTCTTATAATGAAGACTTTATAAATATGATCCAAAGATTATAAAAGGTATTTTGTTGGATCTGTAGGAAGGCCTGCAATAGTGTGCGGCTACAAAGAGGGAGTCGTATGTTTAGAACAAACTATCAGACATTGAACTTCACATCCTTGTTCTTGGACCAAACACAATCCATCACCGTCATCCTCCTCGCAGCCAGCTGTCTTACATCACGGGTCGACCAGATAAAGAGTCTCGCTCTCTCTCTGTCTGTTTCTGTCACTCGATCCCTAAAATGAAAATATTGCTTAACTAAAGAGATTCAACGTTACACATTCTCAACACAATGTGCTTTAGAGAGTCAGTTCAGTGTGTGGCTGTCTCCCTCTAGAAATGATTCCTTCTTCCCAGTGTCCTTTTTTAATAAAACATTGGGAGGTGATTCTTATATGTAGTTAGAGAAGAACAAGAAACAAAGTGTGGTTTTTATATTTTTTTGATGTACATGCAATCTTGCATGATCAACATCAAGAATTTTAAACTTAATGATAGGGCTGGGTAATATGCTGATATGGCCGAGTCGATACCGATAATTACCATGATAATATAACATTATTATTTATCTTATTTAAAGACTACAACAGAGTGATGGTTGTAGTTTTAAACTGTTGTTAATGATCATCACAAACACTTAATAAACAGCTAAATATTTTACAAATCTGAGGTCAATCAATTATGGTTTATAATCTCCTCACTGTGGAAACACAATGCAGGAGCATTATATTAATATACATTAACATTTTGATATTTTGCTATTACTGAAAATCATATAGCGATAATCATTGATATTGTTTTATTGCCCAGTCCAACTCAATAATATTACATTTATCTATGTTTAAAAGATGCACTTGGGAAGACTGGCAAGGGACTATTCACGAAATCTACATCATGGAAAGACTGACATTCGCTCTAAAATTCCAGTCTGAGAAATTTAAGAGTTGGTGGTCAAAATGGATCAGATGCATAAGATCATGGAGACCTGAACTGCTTTAAGTACCTCTAGTACATGGCTTGAAGTACCAGTTTATTAATCTTGATGGAAAAAAATGTGACTTCCTTTGTTCAAATGTTCCTACTTTATACATTGTAAAAGAAAAAGGAGAGCAATGGTTTGGAGAATATGTTAGCATAATTGTCCAAATACATTTTTTTGTTCAGCTCTGTATGTGTGTAATGGTGCTGAGATGACTTTCTATATTTCTCCTTAATAAAAATAAAATTATAAAAAATAAATAAATAAAAGATGCACTTGACACTATGACATTTAGTTTGTTTAGCAACTACAGGCACAAAATGAGATATTTCAAGAGGAGACAAATGTGAGAGCGCACAATAAATTCCTGAAGCCCTTTATTTAGTTTTTGAAAATAAATTGAAAATACTTTCATTCTAGTGACTTGATGGAGTAGAACATTAGAAAATTGGAGGGTTTTTGTGTCACTACCTTGACACAAGCCTATTCTTACTGTTTTGGTAATTATGATTTTAATGGGTCAAGTATTAGTACATAGAATTTGTGTTGAATCATTGTATCATATTAATCAAAATTACTCTTTTCATACCCTGTCTGTTCTTGTCTCTCAGGCCCAGGGTCCCATCCTGATGGCTGAGTTGTTATGCAATGAGGACGAAGTACTTCAGGTAGTCTTAGTCACATCATCTTATTCACGATTTCATGTGTCGTCCTTCATTTAAACATGTCTGAATCTTTTTCATCCACTGTTGTTGAAGTGTGTGTACAGGGTCATGGTGGAGATTGTTAATGAGAATGATAACTCGCCTGCGTTTGCAGAAAACACCACCTATTCTCTTATTATAAGTGAGGTACGACACTTTGATAAACACGTGCTCAAGTCAGTGCGTACATGCACAAAACAGAAATAATTAAGCTGCCACTACTACTGTGTAAACTGTTTCCATTCTGTGTTTCTGTTTGTGGGATTTCCAGCTGACTGCGGTGGACACTGTGATCTTTACTGTCCTGGCCACAGATGCAGATAACGACAAGATCATTTACTCCATTGACCAGACATCAGTGAGTTTTACTCTTTTCACTCTTACAAAGAATGGCACTAAGAACGGTGCATACCTCCACCACAAGAGAGAAACATACTGTGCACTGTGTCACTGAAGTACTGTTTCTGTGTGTTTTCTGCAGCCTGATGCAGATTACTTCAAGATTGATCTCCCAAACAGTGGAGAAGTGATCCTGTCCAAGCCTCTAGACTACGAGACTAAACCTGTGCTTACTGTTACCATCCACGCCTCGGTATGCTCTGCACATTCCCTCTAACACTGCTATCGTCCAGATTTCATTCCCCGCTGCTCCTGACAATTACTACTACAAAAGACAAACCATTCATCAGTTCATGCATCCATCCATTTCTCCAAAGACAACTTGCCTTGTCATTATCTCAGGAAATGAGCACCGCTGAGCGCTTCAACACCAGCGCCAACATCACCATCAACGTCCTGGATGGAGACGACCAGTACCCACAGTTCCTGCCCTGCACGCTGCTGTTCCAAGATGAGACCAATCACATCTGCACCAGTCCTGTGTACACAGTCAATGTCACGGAGGGGGAGGAGGTCAGCAGCTGAAGCTCACAAATGTTAGGAGTATTATATACTGGAGGATGTGCTTATAACATCCTGGATTGTGTTTTCTATATTATTTAACTAATTTAAAGCTTTATCACGATGCTTTTCTATAGATAATACAATGGATTTATAACGGTTTTTAAGGACAGAGGTGGAAAATCCCAATCTTGACTGGAACCATAGGCGTGATTATATTATATCTGAAATTATAAAATGTATTGCCACACTTGTGATGCGCTCCTGATTTGTAGTATTCGTATTGAGTCTGGTATTGTCATTGCAAGTTCTAACTCTGAGATCATCTGAAAATTTGTCATGTTCAGTTTCTGCCAAATCTGTATCTCAGTTGCAGACGACCTAGGCTACTGTCTTAATATTTATGGTTTGTATTGTGTGTTGTTGGATTTGTGTTATGCTGCAGGACATTGTGCTGGACTTCTCTCCTGGTCCTATATATGCAGTGGATGGAGACAGAGGCCTCAGCACTCCACTCACTTATGCCATTCTCTCAGGTACTCCTCCAATCAAACCAAGTCTTAACCCCCAAACAGTCCATTAAAGGGGGGGTCACATAGTGAGGACCGGCCAAAATGTCCTCACTTTCCTAAAAATATCCTGACTTCATAGGTTAAATGCTAAAACCGGTCCTCACAAAGATAGCTGTACAAGAACACACAAACACATACATATTAATATATGCCGTGTGCTTTCATGTGTGCTAAGGAAATGATGATGGCCGTGTCCTGATCGATAGAGTGACAGGGGAGATGAAACTGACTCAGGCGGTGACGGACAGACTCACAACTCCAATGCTGCATCTTCAGATCCTGGTAAGACTAACCTGCTCTGTGTTGATGACAGGTTTAACATTTCTTTCTTACTCCCAAAACCATCCTCCCTGCTCTCTCTGTGTGCCTCTCACCCAGGCATACCAGGATGATGACCCCAGGAAGTACTCTGTCGCCACAGCATTGATCCAAATCCTGGCAGTGAACCACTTTCATCCAGTGTTTGATGAGGCTGAATATCACGGCTTTGTAACTGCGGGCAAGAGTGCTGCCTCTCTGGTCAACACATACGGTGGCAAAGTGCTGACGTTACATGTGAAAGACCAGGACTTTGAGCAGGTATGTGCACGGTTACATGAACGATGTGTCTCTGTATTTGTTTTTCGTTTTGTTTTCTGTTGCCCACCATCACTCCCTTTTCTCCACAAACTGACAGGGTCTCAACCCCAGGATCTGCTTCACCTTCAGTCACACATCCAACCACACAGACATCTACCAGCTCACACAGGAGGGCATTCTGATCGCCAGGACCAACCAGTTCAAAGCAAAACAGAAACACACACTAGAGGTGAGCCTCAAACATACAAAACATACAAGTAATGAAGTGTTTGATTGAAAGGCCGTATTATTGGCCATATATTGGTGAGTGCTCATGGTTTAGACCAGTAACAAGAAATTACGTAATCAGATGCATGTGTTCAGTTTGTTTCCCCTGCATTTTTGTTTGTCCTAAACTTACCAAAAACAAGGCTGATATTTAAAGCGGTGCAACATGGGTGCAGCAAGTAAAACAATGATATGTATAGGCTACATTACTGCACCTCTTAGCAAAGCCAGATCATTGGATTGTACAACATCTTTGTCTTTCATCAAAATCTTATAATAAATAAAAACATAATGAAGATGATGTGATAAACAGTCACACTTATTTCCAGGTAAAAGCCAGTGACCAAGAGTCAGGTGATGCCACCTTTACTACTGTCGTGATCGAGGTTTTGATGGAAGGACAATCAAGTGAGGACACACACTCTGACAAACACACTCATTACTGAGGAGCCTGCTGACGTTAACTCTGTGCGTCTGCTGTGTGCACTTCAGTTCCTCACAGTCCACTGGGAGATGACCGCCTGACAGGCTGTACTGTGGGCAAAGCATTCTTCCTGAGCCTGGTGTTCATGACTACGGGTGGATGTGTTCTGTCTCTGGTGATGTGGATGAAGAGGAAACGAAGGGGAAAGAGGGACCCACTGGAGAGAGGCTGTGTGGCCCAGGGAAAACACCCCAATGTGGTGAGGACAAGTATGATTCTAGTCTACGTTCAGAGTCAGCCTGTTTGTTTGTGAATACGTTCTCAGATATCACCTACTGTTTGTATTTTCACAGAGCTTGCGGTGGTTCCATCTGGTGAGTTATTTATTTTCTCTTGTTGTAGCTTGTCCTGATTTTCGATTTCATTCCTACATAAACTACAACTGTATATAACATTAATTCTATGATTAGTTACTGTAGAATTGATGTCTCTCTATAAATGTACTTTATTTGATTAGAACATGTAAGGTACCTCATAATCGGGAGAGTAACACACTGACTCGGTTATTGATTGATTGATTCATTTCTTTCATTAATACGTCCCCTTAATAGTTATTGGGAAGCCTGGCTTCTACACGACACATCCTACTGAGATCATTCACTAGTCTCCTTTCTGCAATACAGTTATTACCTCTGGCAAGGAGGTTAGGTTTTCATTGTGTGTTAGCAGGGTTACGCAAAAACTATAAAACAGATTTCTGCCAGTGTTGCTAGAGGGATGGAGCATAATCCTGGGAAGAATTCCTTACATATTGGAGCCGATATGAATTAAGGGACAGATCCAGGATTTACATTTTTGTTAATATTACAGTAAACAATGAGCAGATCTGGATTTTCCTATGTTTAGGATGTTTTATGTTTTACGACAAATAAATGGTTATTTAGACCACTCCCTTTTTTCTTTATATTTCTACTGTAAGAAGAGACAATTATTTCTAGGATTGGAAGACGTGTGCGCTCTACTGAGTGCTATTCTAAATCTTACTTTTTCTTGTTAGTGACATTACATTTGCGCTTACACTTTGGTTTATGAAGGAAAATCTGAAAAACGAAAGACCTTATAAGCGAAAGCCTTAAAATAAGACAGTGAACACGGTAAAACCTGTAAAACATCATCGTGTTAGCATGGTCACTGTTTGGTTACTTATATTGAGTCTCACAACATTTTTTCCAAATATTGACTCAAAGACGGTGGTTTATCTTCAGGTGAGTCACCGCAGTGCCATGTCAAACATGGAGGAAGTTCCCAACAACAGTGAAGAATATGGAACCTGCAATCCATCCTTCAGCTTCTCTGATAAAACTGCGATCTACACCCGCCAAGATCTCCCCTACTGCCGAGGACCTGCTGCACCTGGAGTGACTGCTGCACCCAACAGCGGCCTCATGCCCCCTGAGAACGTGTGCAGCCCTGTGATCTCCAATAAAAATGCTTCTTCACCGACCAAAGGCTCCCCTAGCTCACCCACCCTTCAGCCAGCCACTGTGGATTCGAGGCCTACACACATGGCTCAAGACGCTGTGCCATCCAAAGAAAATCTTAACTCACCACCTGCTACACCCCTGGAACCTCCTGCAGCACTTCCTAACAGCAGTCCGAGCCCCACAACACCTTATTTCCGTCCCGACTCTCAAACTACCACCAATGATGACACCATTGACCTTGTCACAAGCCCCTCCTCTCAATCCAGCGCTCCATGCAGTCACACCCGCATTGCTTCGGCAGAAATAGACAAACCCTTCCGCAAATCTCGCGTGAAGACGCCCCCATATTCACCTTTACTGTCATCATCCCACCCCAAGCAGACAAGCACACCCCCACTCACCCCAGAGCAGGCACCTTTCAAAGCCAAGCTGGTCCACGTAGATACTTCACCTCTTGAGACGCCTCCAGTGACGCCACAGCAAACATCCATGACTCTAAGCCCAGAGGAAGACCAACCGTCCACATCGCTGGACCAGGTTGACCAACCAGAGCAGCCGGGTGCAGAAGCCAGCAGTCCATCTGAGGACAGAAGGCCCTCAGTGGACTCAGGAAACACCCAGGACCGTCACAGGGTGGGGGGCGAGGATGACGATGGCTTTCTGGGAGATGAAGATGGAGACAAGAACAGTGAGGATGAGTTAGAGCCAGATGAAGAAGAGCTGCTGAGAGTGATGGCTCGATGTAACCCTATTTTTATCACCTTTAGTAAGTGATGTTATTAAGACATTGAGTGTGACGGGACAGAACGACAGAGAGGTCTGATTCTGCTGAGTCATGGAAGAGGACAGCTTTCTGTAAAGACAGCACAGGCACCACATGCATATGTTCACACACTGTACTGATTGTAGCCACTTAACGTACATTAATGTAGATGAATTTAAAAAGTGTTACATTCATATCACACATTTAGGAGAGCTGACAGGTATGACGCACAAGGCACAGATTAAAACGCAAACATTTTAAATTAAACTTACTGACATACGTTTTGATTGTTGTCAACAATACAGCATATTCATCAATGTAGTCACCATGAATATATTATTCTCTTTGTTTATGAATAATAAGACTTCTTGGTCCCAGGGTAAATCCACACAAAATCACAGAGAAATGCACATCTCTGCAGTTAGAATATTTAACACATACATTATATATTGTCTTTAGTCATAGACTGTATATACAGTCTGTGGACTGACCACACACTCCTTCAGCCGTATACAGGAACAACACCTGCTTTGACATCATGGAGTCACGTGTAACCCTTGACAGAGAAACGTCCAGCAGCTCTTTGCTCCCTGTGGCTCTAGGGTTACCATGTAAGTAGCTGCACATCTGTATGTTCAGTACTTAAACATGGGGTACTTCATCGTTATTTTCTTAATTATGCCTACTCTACAATCTGCCTCCATTTTTTTTCTTTGAATGTGAAAGTTGTTGTTTGACTGAATGAACCAGGAGAAGTAATTCAAGTGGGTAGATATGTCATTTTAAACCAGGTGGTTTAGGTTTTAAGCTTCAAGATGGTTTTGTTTAGGAATACCAATCAAATTTGTTTCATTAAGTTTAAGAAAAAGTCCTATTGGTAGAAAAAGGAGGTTTTAAAGCATCTGTGAGCTCTGTGACTCAGATAGAACTCAGGAGCATTAGCTGATACAGCTGGGTCCAGAAGTCTGTGACAACTGTCCCATGTATCTTGATGCTAACCTTTGTTTGCATGTTATCATTCTGACATAATATATCCACATCAGCACTTATCAGGCTGACAGGAACAATAATTTAGCAATCATTTGTCAGTTTGGACAAAGTGAAGATATGACCCGATGGAGGCAAACGATGAGGGAATCAACAAAGTGAATATGTGTGATTATTAAACACCTGCAGAGTGTGACCGAGAGTAGATGTGCAATCTGTCATTTCAGAAGGTCTGATGATGCAACATTAGCTTCTCACCTCCTGCAGATTATGCGACTTCTTCTAACACCTTTACACATTTACAAACAACATAAACACAAAGTGACGACTTTAACATTCTTGATGAATTGTATTAGTCAACAGAAGAAAGAAAAAAACAAGGATGACAGCTTGACTGAAGCTTCTAAATGGACGATTAACAAGGGAGAGCTGCATGGATGCTCATCACACTTTATCTAGGTGTGAAAACAAAGATAACACGTCATACAGACACAACGAGATATAGGATGGTAAAAAAGCCCCAAGCTTCAGTTGATATAGACCACATGCATTATATATGTATTCAGTTGTGATACTTTTGGGTGTTTGCAGATGTTTTTGTGGGGTGATTGTGTCCTTCCTGAAAGGAATGGTGAGAAGAAACAAGTCTGAAATAACAACCGGAGGTTCAGCGGGTCAACTGCCTGAAGGAAACCAGGAAACGGCACATTTCCTATAGAAGCAGAAAGCTGGGGAAAATGTTAGATAGCTGTAAGGGATTTGAATGCAACACAGACACATTTTAACTTAACGACTTAAAACTTCAGATTTTTTATTTTTTTTTTTAAACTTGGTTGGGATATCTTGCTCTCTACAGAAAATAGCGTGGCTGCAGAGTATGATACCATATCATTTGTAAAACCAATTACTATGTACAGAAAAATCTAAACTAGCACATCAAGTCAAAAGAACACAACAGACAAGAAGTTCCAATTGTATTTTTTTTTTTAATTGAGACTTTCTTCTCAATCACAAAAAGTGGACCTGCTCGTTAGAGTGCTCAGTTTGCAGACCAACAACTTATTTACAGTCAAGTCACTCGTGAAATGTTTGTTGCTGCAATGAGCCTGTAAAAAAACATTTGTCATATACATTACAGTATATGATAAAAAGTATCAACAGTGGTTATAAATGGTGGTGAAGGGTAAGTGAGAATATAAGCATAACAAACGTATTTGGAGGAAGGGGAAGAGAAATTTTAAATCTTACAAAAAAAAGGTATGAAGATATTTTTGCTTGGCACACATATGAAACACTTTGTAAGTTCAGCTGAATCAAACAAAACTTGAAACATAGAGGAAGTCAGCCATCAGGATAATGTGTACGCACACAGATTCACCCACACACACACAAACCGTTGAGGTGATGAGAAAGGAAGCAGCTTCAACGACAAAGTATCCATCAGTCCCTAAAAACATCTTGATTCCTTCAACAGCACAACCAGCCATAAAGGAGGGGCCACTGCTCGTCTCAACATGGCTGCATTTAGGGGACCACAAGTACAGCAAACACAGCATGGTTCCACTGATGATACTGTATTGCACTTGTCCAAATTGTCTTCATTGTCACTGGAATTTATTATTTACTCTTTGTTCCAAACATACTATACTACGCAATAAATGATCAATAGACATAAAAAAAATTGTTCAAATGAATCAGCAACTAGTCTTTTTCAGTCTGGGCTCGATGACGTAATTCGACAGATGGCTAGAATTTAGCTTTACTCTTCTCAGTCCAGTGCATTGCAGAAAAATGCAATGACCAACTATTGTGTATACTGCAAACCTAAACTTGTTATTCGGTCGAGGGTTTTGTAAAAAAAAAAAAAAAAAAAAAAAAAAAAAGGCTATTTCATTTTTAAAAAAACATGAGTTCAATCAAAATAAAGTGTCATCTAACACTGTTTGTTCTTTTGCCTAACCTAGACAAGACAGGGAAAGTTGGTGGAAGCAGAGCAAAGGCCGGTGATACATCCCAAAGTTACACACAGCTAAGCATAACAATACCCTAGCCAAACAGTACACATTAATTAAAATGTTAGTGTGTACAATGGGACACATTCCCTGACAAAAAAAAAAGTAGAATAAATTATTGTCCGTGGCGTTGGATTAGGCAAACTCATCTTGTTCGTAACACTCCATCTACCGTCGGAGGAGTAAGGTGGAAAACACAAAATGAACACAAAGTCTTAGGAGGTGGAGGATGTTAGAATTCATCATGTCGAGTCAGAGCTTCTCCAAAGTCGGTGGCCTGGCTGCCCACGAACAGGTCGTACTTCTCCACGATTTCTGCCTTAGTCAGGAGGCCATCCTATCGGATAAACAGTAACAAACATGATAATCCTTGTTAGGCATTAGTGTACCTAATGTGTTGCTTTAGGTATTTTATTGATCTGATTCGCAATTGTGTCACTGAACCTTACGTCATTTATCTGACGCTTTTATCCAAAGCAACTTTTGCAACCAGCTGGTTGGAGGGCGACCTCTCTCCCCCTCGGCCACAACCGCCCACATAAATTCTGACAAAGCACAAAATCTAATATTGTCCTGCATAAGAGCACTAATAAATTAATGCGTGGTCAGATCTACGATTCCCCTTCTTTCCAATAGCACACAGAATAAGACAGGAAGTACATTTATGAGAAGCATGCATTTATGTTGTGTGAAATCATTTGAAGCTTTCACTTTACATACCTTGTCTGAATCCGACTCGTAGACGAGATGTTTGGCCTCGGCCTCAGCATGATCGTAGTCATTGGGCAGGATCCAGTCTCTGGTCTCCTCCTTGTCCATTTTCCCATCTTTATTTTTGTCTCTAAATTCAGTGAACTGCTCCCTCTCTGTCTTCACCCACTCTGGTTCTGTAGAGTCTCCCTCCTGGTTGTACATGTCACCTAGAAGACAAAAAAAGCGATGAGCATGCTGAGTAAGAAATGGGGGCTTTTTTAAAAAGTGCTTTAATGTTTGCAGAGGCCTAACATTCTTCAAAAGAGGCATGTTTCATGAGGGTTACTGAAACTGTTTCCTCAAATATTTACCTATACGCTAAATCAGCTTTGTGTTTTTTTTATCCATCTTGGTTTGTCACCAATAACAACATTAGAAACATGTTTCACAAACTGATGATAGTTATTAGACACTGAGCTGTAAACTCACCGATGTACTCATCAAGATCAATTAAACCATCTCCATTCTTATCGATGTCTTCCATTGTTTCCTACAGAAAAGAAAAAGAACACCCGGCGGTGAGAGGGATGTAAAGGATACAATGTTAAAGTCATTATCTAACACCTGTGTGTGTGTGTGTGTGTGTGTGTGTGTGTGTGTGTGTGTGTGTGTGTGTGTGTGTGTGTGTGTGTGACTCACCAGCACTACAATGTCTTTCATGTGGTCATACTCCTCAGGGTGAAGGAAGGCTGTGAACTCCTCCTTGTTGGCTTTCATGTCATTGTCTTGGTCAGCCATTTTAAATCTTCTCTCATCGCGAGCCATCATCTGCCTGTAGCTGAAACCATCATCGGGATCAGGGTCATCTGCAAGTCAAAGGTCACTGCTTTGAATAACATGTGGAAGTTTGGAAAAGTAGGCAGGTGATACTGCTGGGATACAAGTATACAAAATAAAAATATATCTGCAACCATACCCAGAATGTATCCGTAGGTGGCGTTCTTGTACTCGTCCCAGGACACCACTTCATCCCCGTTGAGGTCGTGACTCTTCCACTGTCGATCCACATCATCATAGATCCACCTCTTCTGAGCGTGTTTGATCCATCTCTTCATCTCCTCAACTGTTACATAGCCATCCTTATCCTCATCTATACGTTCAACCAACATGCTGCAGAGACATTTGGAAAATGTTTATGTGGTATCTAACATCTAGTGATGTCATCTCAGATGAACGTTTCTGCTCCCTGAGGTCAAACTAGGTCATTACCACAGGAATGCATAAAGTATGATGCATGTATTCTGCAAAAATCTTATTGCCATGCCCACTAATTTGACATGTGTACTTACCCGAGCCTCTCCTTGCTCTCCTCTGGTGTGAGCTGGTCGAAAGTCTTGGCCTCCTCCTGTCCCAGAAATGCTTCATGGTCATAGTCAAAGCTCTCGGCATCATCATGCTCTCGGTTACTGAGGGGATCATCGTGATGAACACGGTCTTTCTTCTCTGTTGGTTTGCTCGTGGCGTAAACCACGCAGAGAGCAAAGCACATAACAAGCGGCCGCAGCTCCATCATGTATGTGTCCAAACACCTTCTAGACAAGAAGTAATAAAACAAAAATGCTTTTAACCTGGAGCTACTCAACTTTCCACATGCTAGTTTAGAAGCGTATGAGTCACAGTGCAAGGAAATACTCAATGACGCAATGAGAGGTGAAGTGCTAAGCTGATCTGTTCCAGGCCACTGAAGCCCTCATTTGATTCACTTCTGTCACTTTGTAGCAGCTGACATCCCACATTTTTAACAACCAGGAGCTCAGCAACACTCAAAACTTTAACATAAACTCATCTCATCAAACTAGATGACAAACTACACTCAGTTGTTAGTTTGTTAGGTACAACCAGCTAAAACAGTGTGATGCAAGAACCCTGCAACAAATCCTCCTTTCATAAAAGTTGTAATGTTCAGGTTATGTTTGGGCTGTTTCAGAGACATTGATTTGACGTTTTAAAAGACTGTTGAAGGATTGTATTGTATTTTACTGAGATATATTATCTGACCTCTGATAAAAAAAACTCTCAGTACAAAACAATACAATTTAAAGCACTACAAACTATAGCTTCAAAATAAACCCAAGAAAGGTGCTGTACAAATAATGATGACTATGATCAGACTTCACTAGTTTGACATAGGTGAAGCTAATAAACATGAAAAAAATAGTAAATTAATAGGAAAATATTCAGTTCATTAGGATTGGATTATATGGTCAAAGTTTTATCAAGACAAATCAGTCGATATCGATAATCATTTGGTTATCATTGTTAATATTAAGTTAAAGGAGATATTTGGGCTCCTGAGTGAGTTTAACACTTTTCTTTTATATCTCTTCACTGTGCTGACACAATACATTGATATACATTGAACATGTAATGAAAATTACATTGTGATCATTATTTATTCGTTTAATTGCCCAGCCCTACAACTAATTCTTCCAGTGCAGTCACTGCTCCAACAATGACACGTACACAAACTGGATTTACTCACTTCTCTCAAACATTCACCAATAACCTGGCAGCAAACAACGAAACCACGCTTTTAGCGGAATAACAGACATTAACGTTGCTGTCATTAAATATTTAGTTACGTATCAGACGGAGAAAAGCGTTTGGCTACCGTCACGTTCACTGTTTTATTTACAGCTTTACCGTGACACGTTCACCGACTTTAACTCCATCTTCTTAACAACGAGATAAATCACACCAGAGCGAAAGTTATCTGCAACTAGCACCGTTAGAATCCACAGCCAAGGTTAGCCACGAACACAGCAGCTAACCTAGCATACCGCTACTGTTTCAGTCGTGACGAGAGGACGAACAGGCAGCTACAGACCTGCTCCTGTCGTGTCTGTTTCCAGCCTGACCACAGAAGACACACTTACGGTCTGTTGTTGTGTTTCACGCCGACATTAAGCAGGGCAACTCACCGGTGTCTTCAGGGAAGTTCGTCGCTGCAGTCTTAGTCCCGCCCCTCGGAAACACACCCAAGCACTTCCTGCGCTAAAAGGCCAACCGACCAATCAGGCTGCGGCCAGGCGAGTGCGATGTCGCGCGCTGATTGGTCCATTCCGAGGGAACATCGGTGATTGGATTGGCCGAAAACCGCCACGTCCTCAAAGTCAACAAAATCCCGTTCATTCATAAATCTGACACCGACTCAGGAGTAAGATGCGCAGTCAAACCAGCAACAAACTCATCGTCAGAGAGAAAAAGCATCGAGAAGTTTCAGTGTTATTTAATCTAATCACAGCTTTTCAAAACATACAAGGGATTTGAGCCTCACTGACATTCGAGTTGTAAACAAATGCTTGATCCACAACAGTGCAGCAAAGATTCTACAAATAAAAAACACATGACAGAACAACAAATAAAACAACTGTATTTCTTTTCGTGTTGTGAATCTGTTGCTTAGAGCCAATGGAATCAGTTCCTCACAAATCAGAAAAAATGTGGCCTCATACTTTGATGTCAAGTTTCCAAACTTGTTTTTTTTTAAAGGAGCACTTCTCTTCTGTAGAAGCAGTTCAAGCTGATTTATGTCTAGGGCTGCAACTGGATTTTTCATTGATTATTTTGCATCCAACAATCAAAACAGTACAAAAATACTTGTATTTCTAGTAAATACTAGTATTTCCTACTGAGCTCCTACAGATCTCTCTTTTTTATCCCAACAAAAGTCCTAAATCCCATAGTTGCCCATCAATTAATCACAGACACAATGACTGCACTTCCTACCACTAAACTGAGGTTACTCACCACATGTCTATAACTGCCCCTCCCAAGACTCTACTTACTATGCAGATCTGAAAGAGATGCTTTTACATCTTGAATAGTTGAAGTCTATTTCTTCCTTCAGGTAAAATTTTGTCATATTTATGTTGCATGGTAAATTATACTGATTCTGAGGCTCAGTGAAGAGACGGCAATAGGAATGTGACATATTGTACAAGCCCTATCGTTCTACTGACAAGTCTCCTTGTTACTGATTTACTGTACACCTAACTGTCTTTGAAGAGTCTCCTCACAGCCTCACAAAGGCTGGTGCTTGTACAATTGCATTGCAAAGTCATAATGTAGTGAAGCATCTGCCACTCAACCCACTGCTGAGTCTAAATTTATGCTCTCGATCTCTTCTCTTGTTTCCCCCTGTTGTTTGTCCTTTTCTTCTTGATTGGACTGAGAGGTTGTGTCTTGCTGTTCACCACCATCGCCACTTCCTGCTGAGACATCGCAAACCAGCCATATTTAGATTTTTAACAAAAGTAGCAATATATTAACGTATGCGCCACAAACAACAAGCAATATTAATATCATTAAAAGACAGTGATCACAAGAGATTTGCACCATTTTGAGTTTAGCTGTTCTGGCTGACCTGTGCTGGTTTCACCCTCCTTCTTTTCAGTGAGGAAGATTCGTTGCATCATCAGCTTCTTCACAGTGTGGCACATGTACTTGAGCTCTGGAGCTTTGTCTCCTTGTCCTGCACACACATGCCAGACGGAAGAAAAGAATAAGAAAAGAAAAACAACAGTACAACCTAACCTGAACATTGCAATAAACACTGAAACTGTATGTCTTACCTGTCTGTGGTCCCTCCTCGAACAGCACACAAGTTCCTAAAGCGTCTTTCAAGAGGGAGGGATACAGATCATAATTTTGCATTGGGCTATTTCAGTGCTGGTTAATATAGTCCACAATTTTGATTTGCTTATGTTTAAACGTATTATTTGAAAATGCTGCATCGCAAAAATCTTTCTCCATCTGATCCATCTACTGCATTATAAGATATTAGCAGTGCTTTTATTATTTTCAGATTTCTTAAGGTGCAGTTTGCACACATTTGTCATCACTGCAGGAAAAAACATCCTTAGACATTGAGTGAAGTGTTTAGGATGTGTTACACAAAAGATTAAACTGAAGAGTCGGTCAGGATTAGAGAATACAAAGAGTGAGTGTGTGCTAAAGACCATTGAATGCTTAAGGGAGAAATAGGCATAGAAATTAATTACATGAAGTTAAGAAATAGATATTTATAATACAACAACCAATTGAAAGAGTTACTGCATATCAGGTTAGGAGTCTTTCGAGGTTGTGTAGTGATGTTTTCAACACAGCAACCTGCTTCAAGAAGAGGGGAAGGTGGACCACACACATGTAGACTATGTGCCTTTATCTTTTTTATTTTTTAAGGTTCCTCCTTACCTTCATATTCTCCTGCGAACACATACTGTCCAACCTGCATCATGGGCCTGTCACTGTCAATGTCCTTGAACAAAAAATAAAACCAGTGAGTCTGCAGCGAGAGACTGACAGTGATGTTAATGTCAATTTCATGAACAGAACACGCACAATAACACAACACCTGCAACTCACCAGTATCTTGCATGTGCCTCGACACTTGGACAGAAAGTCGTTACTGATTATACCGGAGAGCTCCACCACAACAAGTTGCTCCTTAACAAACACACAAACACACACACAATAAGACACAAGGGTTTTAATCATAACTAAACACATGATCAACAGGTGAACAGAGCACACAGAGAAACAAATACAAAAACATCATAACATAACTATTTACACAGTAATTCGATTTGAGTGGGATTCACTTAAACACTCGCTACACACCAAAACAACATTTGATGAGTAGTTTGTCCCCAAACCTCTCATCAAGTTTTTAAGTCAACACAATAACAAGCTGAAATCAACCTATAGTTATCATTTCTAACCGGGAGCTAACGAGTTAGCTACAGGACGCTCCTGTTATCGTTATCCAATAATTTTAATTCCATACCTCTTCTTCCCATTCATCGTCCATGTTCACGGTGCTGGAATAAAAACACAATCAATTAAAGCATTGAGTGCTGCAAATACTATCAAGAGGAACCTCTCTTATCCTGCAGCATGTCTTCGATTACTTCCGCGAATGTACGGTGTCCGCGAGGACACGTTGGTCCAGTGTTTTGAGTCCCAGCTGCCTTCAGTTACAGAGTCAGACCATTGAGGGGCACTGTTGCTCAGTTTTACAATTACATGTTTAATAACTAAGCAATTTCTATCCATCTATCTGTCTGTCTATCTATCTATCTATCTATCTATCTGTCTGTCTGTCTATCTGTCTGTCTGTCTGTCTGTCTGTCTATCTATCTATCTATCTGTCTGTCTGTCTATCTATCCGTCTATCTATCTGTATGTCTGTCTATCTATCTGTCTATCTATCTATCTGTCTATCTATCCGTCTTTCTATCTGTATGTCTGTCTATCTATCTATCTATCTATCTGTCTGTCTATCTATCTATCTATCTATCTATCTATCTGTCTGTCTGTCTATCTGTCTATCTATCTGTCTGTCTGTCTATCTATCCATCTGTCTGTCTATCTATCCGTCTGTCTGTCTGTCTATCTATCCATCTGTCTGTCTGTCTGTCTATCTATCTGTCTGTCTGTCTGTCTATCTATCTGTCTGTCTGTCTATCTATCCGTCTATCTATCTATCTATCTGTCTGTCTGTCTATCTATCCGTCTGTCTGTCTGTCTGTCTATCTATCTATCTATCTGTCTGTCTGTCTATCTGTCTTTCTGTCTGTTGGTCCATCCATCCATCTTTCAATTTTTCTATCTATTTATCCATATGTCTGTCTGTCTATCTATCTATCTATATATATATCTATCCATCCATCCATACGTCTGTCCGAGTATGACTGGATGTAAATACTGTCTACCTGTAGGTAGACTCATCTACATGCAACATTAATGTTATTAACGTTCTCCTGACCTGCAGGAGGCCATAACCCGAGTTATGAGATGAGATGAAATGAGACGACACACTTTATTGATCCCTGAGGAGAAATGAATCTGTTAAAGGCAGAGGCAACAAAAACAAAAAAGAAGCGCACACATCAAACATATTTCTCAAACAACAGCAACAAAAAAAAGCAGTCACACAACCAAGACGCCAGGTCACAAACACTAATAAATCAAAGACTTTAGAATATGTCTGACTGAATCAGGTTTTTTTTTTATTAAGCAAGAAGAGACAAAATAGGTGAGACAAGAAGGGACACAGACTGTGATTATTTGAGGTGACATGACAGGGCTGGTACAGATGTCTATGACTACATTATAATCAAGGTGCACAAATAGGAAAGGATATTAAGAACAAAAGCCTTGGTGATATGAACATACATGTGAGAGTCTGAGGTGAGAATATTCTCTGTTTGGACTTTGGGGCCTTGCTGACTGTGGATTGTAAAATATCATACAGGTATAGGCCAGTGCCTGAAAAAGCCTGATTGTGTAGACGCATATCATAGGTAAGAATCCACCTAAAATTCTGTTATAACAAAAAATGTTGTCAATATGAATTAAATAGAAACTTAATTTAGATTATATGTAATTCATAATCTAAAGATGTTTTGTTATTAAACAAAGAAGCTTTATCAGTTTCATTAAGGGCTGTGTGTAATTTATTCATTGAATGTAGTCGCAAACAAAATGTTTGGCAAAAAAAAAGAACAATTAAATATATTTATTTGAAATCACACACTATATATTTTCATTATATATAGAGATGGATACAGTTTGTAATACAATATGTTTAACAGTCATTAATCAGTAATCATACTTATTTTTTAATCCTTACAGAAATATCGCTTTTCTTGCCTCTAGTACACAGGGGTCAGAGATCAGGGTCAGCGGAGGGGCAGCACCTCTGAAGGCGGCTAAAATTTCATCATCGTGCTCAGGACGATTGGACGATTCTTCTCACGGAGTCGTCCACCTGAAGGAAGAAAGTGAAAAACAGGTTGTAATAACCAGAAGATGTGATAAATAAATGAAATATATTCATGAAAATCTAATCATCTACTATCAAGTGCATTTTACACATGTGCGATATTTCTTCTGTGACATTTACATTCTTGCTTTTTGTTTGAACGGCACAGATAGATCTTGGTGCTGGGGCGGTCACAATGCTGTTTCAATCTTTAGGAAATGGGGTTAATATTAAAGCATGTTTTCACTCCTGTGTTTTTCTCTTTGTGGATTTTGTGATAACAATAAATAGTAAAATGTGGATTTTGTCATCAAAACGGGAAAAATGTAATTCCAATTTTTTTCTTATTCTCTGGACTTAATATTTAACCACTATGCTTTATAGTCTATTGTAAAAATATAAGACAGGAACATAGCTCAATATATCATTTTTTATTTCTAGCATTACAGAAAATATTTTTATTGATAAGATTATAGAATGAGGTTGAGAATATTGAGTGGTACGTCCAGGTGCCATAGAACAAGGCAGGTGACTGTTAAGCGGAGCAGCTCAGAGGCTGACAATAGGTTGTTTATACCTGTGTAAATGTAAAGCAGATTGATGCTGATGGCGCCTCAGCCTCAAAGAGAGAGAGAAAAAAAACAACATTTTGAATCAGAATCAGACAAACCAAATTAAAGGGGGTGCAAATCCCCCGTGAGCCGTCTCCCTCCCCATTTCTGGCCTATCATCTATCTCTGGACCATGGTGGGGTTGTCATGTCGACCAGCCCACAAGTTACTATGACAACGGCTCAAGGGGAAGCACTTGCTAGGGAGGTTATTGCCTCCTTGGGGATGTAAGAAGGACAGGGGGAATGTGTGTGGAGACAAAGATAGAGGGACTTATAGACACCAAGAAGCCTCAAATGAAGGGAGAGGTCAAGTTGGAGTGTGTTAGCTTGAAGTGTGTTTGTGTTTGTGAAGCCTGGTCCCATTCATAATCATTCACAGCTGGACACAGTATGTCAGAGTTGCCTCGTTGCATCTTTGGATGCACAGCAAAGTTTTTGCTCCCTCCTGGACGAGGCCCAAGCCCCTCCAGTATATGATGTATTACACTTCCACCCCACCGCCATACCCTGGGGCAGAAAGGGGCGGGGGGCACGGGAGGGAGTGACATTAAGGACCCTCCAAGGTGTCAGATGGGTCCCCAGCTAACCTCCACCCCCCCTCACATTTTGTCATATAAATGTCATAAAGACAAGTTTGGAGTTGGGGAGCTTTTGGCTCCCTTCTGCCTGGGGGGTATCTGAGTGGTTAATTGCCCCATTAGTAGTGACAGGGTAAATTGGTGGAAGGGCTAACTATATATTACAATGAAAACAACAACCCCTGGCATACACCTGAGGGCATTGAGACCATGGTGTGTTTTACAGTACGGCCTGTGCATGCTAAAGTGTGTATGCAAAAGAGAGTGCGAGTGGCGATTTGTGATGAAAATGTACATTCACATGAGAGCTTTAATATTGGTAAAATATTCTATATTTATTACTACGGAAATGAACTCACAGTATCAGTCTGGGGGTTTGTCTCCTCTCGTGTCTGTGCTGAACTTTCTCCAGGCGAACATTTACAATGACTCTATTGTGGAAAATATTGACTAATGTGAGAAATGTGAAATTGTTTTTCAGGCACAAGACTGTTTATTTAATTGTGAGGCACAAACAGGCAGTGGGCTGTATGACACACGCCCCGCACACACAACATCGTACATGTGTATTCACCTGCCTTTTTATTGTTTTAGATGGGGCCTATAAAATGCAGTCACAAATTCAAATGGAAATGGAAATCTACATCAAAAACCACTGATGCAAATAATACCAAGGATTATTAGAAAATGTTTTATTACTCTTCCACAGCGCAGTGGTGATAATTTGTGTGTGATGAAATTCAAATAGCCTACATACAGTTTAAAATCAAAGCAAAATTATCAGAGGTAATTTTCTCTTTTCATATCATAGGTACACGAGAATAAGCAGATAAACCTGCTGTTAATCTCAATCTTACTTGCTTCGATTAACATTTTTCATTTTATTAAACCTTTTAAAATCAGGGATGGACCTACTGTCACACATCACACACACACACACACACACACACACACACACACACACACAAAGAGATGTGAAGATTTTCAGTCATCTAGGTCATGGTTGGGTTTCTAAGTGCTACACAAAGGCAACTGGACGTGCTTGAGTCTCTTGAATGAGAGGTGAAAAGCCTTGGTACTGCACCTATATATGGACTGACGTTAGAATTATATCACCACTCACTGTCATTGTGATTTTACTCATAAAATCACATAAAATCGTCACTATTCTCAAACTGCAGCCATAACAACAGAAAAACACCCATATGGGCATAAAGAAAAACTGAAGAGTCCCTGATTTATGCCTGTGATAACCTGCAGTCTTTGCTTTAGTGGCATGTGCCAGACAGACCACGTTTTGAATCGTAAAATAATTATTAGATGCACTGCAAACGTGGGTCAAATCATTTAGCACTTAATTACAGTCCAATGCATCGATTCTTTACACATTTGTACATGCACAAATGCAAGAAAAACCAAACTCTAAATGCCAGTGCACTCAAAACCAACATCACGAAATATCATTAATATTCATGTTCTATTCCGATATGGCCTTGTAGTGCGGTTGTTTCACGCAACAGTGAGCTGATAGTAACCGCTATAACATTTAATGCATAATACTCGGCTTCCTTTTTTATCCTCCTGTGGAAACACTAATATTCATATATTTTTTGCGTAGGGAGCTTTTGCTGCAACCCTGCATCCTGTATTAAATCTTTTTTTTCAATAAAGAGGAGGCCAGATTAGTAAATCGAAGTCTGATCAAAGAGTTGTATTTGATCTTACAAATAAAAGTTGTTTTCACCTTTTTAAATATGGACGACCGACAGATTGCACATCCAGCGTTAAATTCACAATAGTATTATCATAACAATGGAGCCGAGTGGCGAGGACGGGACGGCCGGAGCAGAAACCCCCCCTGAAGGTCCAGCATGTGCGATGACAAACACAAGGATGGACACGTCATTTTTCATTCTGCAATATATATATATTTCTTATTCTTAAACATCTAAGAAAATTAAACTGCAAGTTAACATCCGCCTGCCAGACCTGCAGCGTCTACCTGCTCGGTTAAATAACAAAGGTGGAAGGTGTAATTTCTTATACAATCATATTCAGACGAGATTTTTTTTTCTTTTTTGATTTAATCTTTCATTTTTTTAAATGTCTTTGTCTGAGGGAAATATCAGCCTGTCTAATCCCGGTGTTTGTGAGCAACAACTTTTCAAAAGCAAGTGATTTATCAGACAGAAATTACAAGAATTCATAAAACACGTTACGATTCAAGTGTGGAATATAATCTATATACACGTTTATAATCCGTGATTTATTTAAAAGAAAATATGATTTTTATAAAATAATCCTCAAGGGCCTTTGAGTGTGTTTGTTCCTCAACAGTGAATCACGGTGATTGTGTCGCATTTTGTGGCACTTTTTTTTGTTGCAATAACCAACAATATTCCTCTAAAGATCCTGTCACGATTATATAAAATTAACTTTGTTTAGATGATGCGGTGTTTCGTGTTTTTTTTATTGTGATTTAATATGAAATCAAACAATTTCGGATGTATTGTTTCATGTCTATATTTCTTATATATAAGCGAAGGTTCAACTGAGAATCCCCCTCAAGTGCATTCTCTGAAATCTTTCATCCATTTTATAAAAATACAATTCAACATTTCGGTTATTTCTATTTTCCTCTCCCCCTCGTCTTTTCTCTGCGTCCCCGGTCGGCTCCCCCTCCCTCTCTCTCTCTTTCTCTCTCTCTCTCTCCCTCTCGCGGAATCCTATTGATCCAAACGGGCTAATTAGCGGTGTCTGCGCAATTACGCACATGCGCACTAGGCGTAATCTCAGCCATTTTTTGAAGGAAACTAATTAGCAGGAATAAAGAGCCAAGTGTTTTTCCCCCCACAGTGATCAGAACTCATTCTACCTCTGGAGCTCGCACAAACCCCTCCGTCCCCCCATCTTCTGTTTACTACAGCCTATATGTAGCTTTAATTACACTGTTGTTTGGTAACAACTTGGACCCCGCTGCTCCCTCTCTCTCTCCCTCTCCTCCTTTTTTTCCCCTCTCCTCTCCTCCTGGCTCCGTAAAACACGCAGAGGATCATTCATAAGGAATGAGTGGTCCCTCTATACGACTGTTTTGTGGACTACTTTACATTCAGCATACGGAGCTTTGTGCCGGAGCCGCTGCAGAAATGTAAGTGTGCCGTTTGTTTACGATATTGAAAGAAACAGGGGGAGCTGGGAGGAAGCGATCCGGCGGCGGTGGCAGGGAGGAGGAGGGTGTTTGGTCAGCGCTGCCTGGTCATTTCATGCAGATCGTCAGTCTTTTGTACGTGTGTTTGTGCATTGAGTCACCTGTTACTGGAAACTGAACGCGATCACTCTTTGGTTTTTGCGGAACGCGGAGAGTAATGTGGTGCGGTCCACTGTAAACAAAGGCCGGGCTATAGTCTGGAGGCTGGATGTTGGTCAGCAAGCTTGACAACACAGACCGAGACTAGGGAGTGAACTATTCAAGTCGCCGTTTAGTCAAACACCCTCGAATAGTGCAAAGAACGGAAAGAACACAGCTCAGTGCTATTACCTTGACTCTGGAGAACAGTCTGTGTGCGGTCCACTGGGTCCTCACGCCAAACAGTTGCGTTAAAAAGCAGCGTTTGTCCGCGTCCAAGTGTGTTTGTCCTCCTATACAATCACTAACAAAATGTATTATCCTAAAGTATAGCCACACAACACTTCTCTGTGTCTTTCTCTCTTCCCTTCACACACCCGTCTCTCTCCCTTCTCTCTTCTTAACCAACACACACACACACACACACACACTTTTTGTAAGATCTTTCCACCTGATTTCAGGCTGCTACACCAGTACCATGCACACCTCCATAACAACATATGTTTTGTGTATTTAAAATTTTTCCAAACATATAATATGCCTGCTAGATTACATGTGCTCTGTCTCTGTATGTGTGTTTGATTGACATGATCAGAATCAGTCTGCAGTGCACAACAGGATGTGTACACATTATGACACACATACGTTAGATGTACACACACACAAACATACACACACGCCTTGTTAAATGATGGTTTCCCGCACTTGTGATCGATGGGGAGCCAGGAATGCTTGTATAAATAGTTACATTGCCGATAGACCCAGGTTATTGATTGCAGTGTAAATGAAAATCTTTATCAGATTAGAGAGTGTTCTCAGCTGCTGGCAGCCAGGCTCAGCCTCTCAGCGCTCTCTGGCAGGACAGTGGACAGCTGCAGTGGGCAAGGGTCTATGGCCTGTGACATAAACACAGTACATTAAAGCACTATCAGAGTGCCGATATGAGCCATATATCTTTAAGCTGCAGAGAGGGGAGCGAGGGGGGGGGGGGGGGGCTCCAGGAGAGAGGGAGAGGGTGCTGAAGGAGGAGGGGGTTGGTTGAAGGAGAAGGTGAAAGGGTACATTAAGGTCTCTCCTTGATTAAAAAAGGTCAGTAATGAGATTGTGGGACACAGAGTAAGAGAGATGTATCTGTCTCATCTGGCATCAATCCGTCACTCACACAAGATGAGGCCAGATTAATTTTTTTAGGAAGCTTCTGTAGTGAAGCTTTTTTTTCATGATATACTCGATTGTTTATCTATTATCCACAAATAATCATTTCTATGTGATGAAATGCCAGCTCGTGATCTCAAAAGCAGAGGAAGTGCAGTGTGAACATGTTCATATTTTTAAGTTTTGAATTTTAAATACAATACACATTATTGCATTGATGTTCATGTATATGGGTGTGTTTTTGCTGTAAAAGCAATGAGACTCAGGGGACACAATATTATATATTACATACAACGGGGACAAATCAAAATATAACACACTGCTCTACAACATCACACACTATTGTCTGTAACATTACCACAAATTTCAAGGAACACCCTCTGAAATCTAAATAAAAATTGTAGAAGTATCACAATTATTTGGTGTACCTTGGACTGAATTAGATTTTACAGGTGCTTTTATTGTGTTTGCACTATGTGTCGTAAAATGGTTTGTGTTCACATAATACCTCTGTACTAATGTGGAGCAAAAGATGCAGAGACTGATACATGGGCTTTAAAAAACTGTTGTTTTATCTGCTTTTATCTAAGTGTGGCAATTTAGTGGAAGCCTTTTAGCTCAGAATCATTCAGTACTTTATTTAATCCTATCCCCTGAGGAATATTATAGACCTCCTGCGTAGCCTATACCCGCATTCCTCTACCTAGTTTAGTGTTCATGCTATTGATTTTCCCATTAAGGGCTAACGCTAACCCCTGAGTAACCAGCCTCTGTATTGCGCTCCGTGAAGGCTGTATTGAACAGATGCTATCCAGGGACTCTAATCAATGGCCTCCACTGTTATGCAATATTATTTACATGACTCTTGTATTTCAATTCTCCTCTTTTTTCCCTTTCCCCTTTCCTCTGTCTCTGTCTGTCCTGCCATCTTCTTTTTTCTCTCTGTCTCAAACACAGGTGGGGTAGTAATGTGCGGCAGCTGTAGCCTCTGGTATGGACAGCGGTGAGGGAGGAGGAGGGGATGGAGGGGGAGGAGAGGAGAGAGATGCTGACCTCAGTCCCCAGGCTTTATCTCTTCCTCTCCTGACCCTGGCGGTCATTCCAGAGCAGGGGTCATCCTCTTATACCTCAGCCATGGCCCCTGCCAAAGAGCCCCTGACCCTGCCTCAGCAGGAGGAGGGCGCAGAGGGGTCCCAGGCTAGAGAAGAGACCCAGGGAGGTGATCGGAAAGACGGAGGCCGACACACACGGGAGAATGAAGCATGTCAAAAGCAGGGGATGAGGGAAGACTTCGGGGAGGGATATTTGTCAGGGCAAAGGAAGGAAGAAGGGGAGGTGCATGTACGTGTGGGAGATGTGGGAGAGGCGTCAGTTACAGGGGGCCTCCCAGCAGCCCTTAGCAGCAGAGGCGGAGAAGAGGAGAAGGAAGAGGAGGAGGCCATCTCAAACCAAAGCCAAACCAAATCCAAATGTTCTTTATTACCTCAACAGAGCCAGCACAGCTCTTCTTCCAGCACTGCAAAGGCCAGTGGCACACTCGACAGCAAAATAGCCGCCTCTCCAAAGCCCTCCCCCACATCTTGCCCCTTTCCAAAGCCCTCCCCTTGTCTTGCCACCTCTCCAAAGCACTTCACTGGTCCATCCTCCTCTTCTGCCCTGCTGAGTGAGACAGAGGTAAAAGACATTAAGGGAGATCAGGGCTGGATTTCTGGGTTTCCTCAGAGCTTTAAATCCCAGCAGTCTACTCTGGCTTTTCCACTGGCAGGTACGGAACCTGCCAGCACACCTGCTGAGGATGGTGGGCCGGCAGGGGTTTCTCACTCTTCCATTACCAATGGAGATGGTGCCAAAGCTCCAGAACCAAATGAAAACCAGCTAGACACAGAAGTGGATGACGAGAGAGACAAAGAAGGAGAACAGAGAGAAGCTGTCCTTAAAAACCTCAACCAAGACCTCTCTTCTAATTCACTGACTAGTCACATGACCATAATGCACTCACGCAACTCCTGCAAGACCCTGAAATGCCCAAAATGTAACTGGCACTACAAGTCCCAGCATACACTGCAAGTCCACATGAAAGAGAAACACCCAGAGACAGGGGGCCATTGTGTGTGTGGCGCATCAGGAGGAAAGTGTGTGTGTGGTGGTGCAACACAAGATGTCTGTGGATATTGCAATTCGGGGAAACCCCATCCTCGCTTGGCCCGTGGTGAAACCTATGCCTGCGGCTACAAGCCGTACCGCTGTGAAGTGTGTGACTATGCTACTTCATCGAAAGGCAACCTCAGCATACACATGCAGTCAGATAAACACCTTAATAATGTTCAAAATGGGGGAAACTCCAATGGCCACGTGCACACTTCTCACATTACCAACAACAGCAGCTCCTCCAATGGTCACACAGTGGATGAGCCAGCATACAAGCTCCCACTCTCTATTCCAACGCCTACAACCCAGCCCATCAAGCTCACACCACCTGCACACTCTCACTCTCATGGTAAACGGTGGCGGTGTGACGTGTGCGACTATGAGACCAGCATTGCCCGAAACCTGCGCATACACACCACCAGCGAGAAACACACACATAACATGCTACGGCTCCAGAGAGGCTACTATCTATCTCACTGCAGGAGCCTCACTCCACAGCTTAAACACCTACAAAACACAGGTGAGTAACACTTCTGCCCTCCTCCTGTCATCCAAGTTGAAGGTTTTTGATTCTTAAGGGGTTTCTCTCTCTGTTATTAGGTGCTGAGCTCTCCTTGAACATGCGACTAACCAGTCAGCAAGTTGCAGAACCGCCAGTCACCCTTGGGTCTGCACTGACTCCCTCTCCCTCCCCCTCTCCTTCACCCCCTCCAGCCTCATCTCTGTCCCCCACTGGACCACTCTCTCAAGGCATGTTCCAATGCCTTGTCTGCTCCTGCTTTTCATCTGACAGCTTAGAGATTGTGGAGCAGCACCTGAATGCCCCTCGCTCCTTACCCCAGTCTGAGTGGTGCTCCCTGGTTGCTGGTGGCTGCCATTGCAGATTGTGTGGCTACACCACCCCACTGAGGGCTAACTTCTCCTTACACTGCCAGACTGACAGACACCGCACCCGTTACCAGCTTACTGCTCACATCCAGGAGGGAGGAGACAGGGGTCAGGAGGGGGTTGCCCTTATTGCTAAGGGCAACCCCGTCCAGCTGAGGTGCAACCTGTGTGACTATGTGACCAGCAGTTTTGAGAAGCTACGAGGACATTCCCTGGGTTCACACCATGAGGCTGGCGTCCGGGTTTACAGAGTCAGTACATTCTCAAAATTAACCATAGAACCTTTTTGAACAATTTGCATTAGTCATAGCAGATGTGAGTCATGTTTTCCAACCATAATAATATCAAACATTCTCTCTCTAGTTCCTGCAGCAGTATGATTGTGAGGTTGATGGAGGTTCGTGGCTGTTCCATTGCCTCCTATGCAATCACTCCTCCTCCTCTAAACTCCAAGTACTGAAACACAGTCAAACCCCAACCCATCAGCAGAGGGAAGAGCTTCTACAACTGCAGCCAATGGGTGGAGAGGAGCTGGCAGCCATTTTTACCATCAGGAAGAGCCCTGATGGCGTCACAGGTGAAAATACAAACTGTGTGGGTGTGTGCGTGCTTGCTGACATAAGAGCAGCCGTCAGGGGTTTGAGATGAAAAGAGTGAGAAAATGAGTAATGGCTGCTGCTGAGATATTGATTGAGTAAATTGATTAGTCAATACACATCCTTGTTATATCCCCAATCACCCCTGACAACAGCTAACTAGCACCTGCTAATCAATGAACCAATACAAATCCTGTGAACAAGAATGGGGGAGGTGGAGGCCAGTCGCCAGTCTGTGCAAAGTAAAACACTGAAATTACATGGTCCGGAGTGAGTGAACAGCAGACTCCCAACATCTACAATGAGTCGTTCAACATTTAAGTTGTAAATGAATTCTATCCTTTGATTTGCCTCTGTGTGGATTAAGACTTATTGAGGCGAACTGATGTCTTGTAAGTCCATATTACCTCTACTCCACCTCTGAGGAGAATCTAATGGAGAATCAATACTTGATAAATAGTGAATGGAGGCAAGGAAAAATGAGGTGTGGTTAAAAGACACTGGCCTTTAAGGATGCTATCTGGAGAATAATATAAACTGCAATAAGCGGAAAAGTTTGAGAGATAACATTGTACGGTCACTGTATTTGCATAACGTTAAGTATTTGTCTTGTCCCCTCCCAGGAGAACTCAGTGATGATATGGAAACTTCCAGTGAGACCAGTGGTCTTTTGGAAACAACCAAAGACACATGTAACTTGGGGGTGAAGCAGATTTCCGAGGAGACAGGTATGGCTGCTTCTAGATGGAAAATAAGTCAAGCACTCTGCAACATATATCATATATATAACATATAAATATATATATATATATATATATATATACTAAATAAAACTCTATTTTCATGTTATTTAAATTTTTTACTTAAAGAAGAAACTAGTGGGGAGGAAAGAGAAAAGGAGTCATTAAGCTCCGTCAAGCGTCCATCCTCTGGATACGGAGAGATGGAAAGCCCCATTGAAACCAAACGCCCCAGAATACACCAGCAAAATGAGAACCAGCAGGTGAGCTGATGACACACGTTTGAATAATTTAAATATGCACATGTGCACATAAACTGTACAAATGGCCATGATGAATGAATGGATGCAGGGACCCGAAGACATGGCAGTTCCTCCTGTTATCTCAAAAACCCACGCACACCTGTACTCGCTTGTTGCTTTCTAATTGAAGCATTTTTTCCCCCTCTCTCTACACTCAGACTGTCCAGTGCCCTCTGTGCCAGGTTACAGTCCCATACACACACCTTCGACAGCATCTCACACATCTGCATAGTGTGGCACAAGACTGTGTGGACAAGCTCATCAGCACAGTAAGTATAAGTATGCAAGTGTGTATTTGTTGTATTTACGTTCGTCGGGATGCAATAAAAAAGAAAGAAAGAAGGCAAAGCGATGGGGGATGGGGGAGAGTGAAATGTAGGGAGACAATTCCATTAAGAAGGCACCAGAGAGAGAGGCAGCGCTTTTTTTAATGCATGTTTAAGTAGCTCCTCGCTATCATCTTTGATGCAGCCGTGCATTCTGTGTATGTGCGTTTTTTAGAGTGGAAGAGAGAGGGTTTGACGGAGAGTGTGAGGGAAAAGCCAGTCTTTCTATAATGCATGTTTAAGTAGCCCTCTATTACCAGAAGTGCAGTCAAGCTAAAAAGGGGCCCCCATGCTTTTTACTGTGTCTCTCCAACTAACAAAGACTGGTCATCTATCCACATCACCATCCTCCATCTCCCTGGCCCGTATGCTAAGTGGCCTTTGTCTCTTGCTCTCTTCGCCTCCACTTCACTGACTGCTTTTCACCCTTTCTCCCCTCTGCTGTCCCTCCCTCCCCCTCCAGCGACTCCTATCATTCCTATTCTGCAATCTCTGTCCCTGCCCCTCCCTTTCTGTCTCTCCCAAGCTCTCTCTCAATTTCTTATGAGTTACCCCTCCCTTACCCATGCTCTCTCTCCAAAGCAGTTTTTTTTGTTCATTGCCCCATACTTCCTCCCTCCTTCTTCCTGCTCTCTCTCTCTTTTTCATATTCTACACCCCTTACCCCCCCAAAACCATCATCCTCCCTCCTTCCCCTTACCCCTCCCTCACTCTCTCTGATAGTAATTGAGGTTCATTAATTCAGACTGAGGTGATGATGGCCATTATGTACCTTGCTTTCCAATTACGCTCTCTAGATTAAGCCTGACCTTCAGTTTTCTCTGCAGTGTGTGTGTGTGTGCGCGTGTGTGCGTATGCATGCATGGTTGTTCCTCTCTTTCTCTCTTATGAAGCTGTTATGCAGAGAAAACTCTTGTCATGTAAATCTCATCCTTAGTTGTCCATCCTTTCCTTAGGGTAGCTAGCTGTTCACATACAGTAGATATAGTATTTGCTCTCAGCGCTTGAAGCTGTGGAGATTGAGGTTTTCAATATGAAGAATGATTTTAAATAAATTCATTATTCACCTCAGTAAAGTTTTATTAAACCCTTGGGGCATGTTGAAGGGTGTCGTAGGAGCTGAAGGGCAAACCCACATATCTCTAACCATATATACTTATTACCAAATGAATGTGCCTTGCTGCCCATTCTGCTTTGCAGGCAACTGCAAAATCTAATAACCCAGATTCACAAGTTAATGTTTTATGATATTAGGAAAGGGATTGCAGGCACTCCATTTTTATACATCTTGATATTTGCTTGCTATTATGCCATACAATTAAACATGTTTTATTCATAATATTGGATTGAGAAAATATGGTAATCCCATATTTCTTTTATTCTGAATTGGTAAAACAACACTGAGTGTATCTATTATGAAATGAAAATAATAAAGGAAAGAAAAAAACATTTCTTTCTTTCTTCCAGGTTGCACCACCAGTGGAACAACTGCCTCAACTGCAGATGGAACTACCAACAGACCTGTGGACAGATGAGAATCCGAAAAATAAAACCGCCAAGAATAACAATGCAAATTGTTCCCATACCGCTGATTCCCTTGCCTCTGTTGATTCACAGAAAAACCAAGGTAGGTATGCATGATAAAACTGACCACATCCTTGTTTTTTAATAAAATATTTGTTGAAGACAGATGGTCTTGTTGGCCTGGTGTTATTGAAAAATTCAACTTAATAAATTCACAACCACTATTACTGTGCATTTTTCAGGTATTTCAGTTTCAAACACTGAGGGAGATGTAGCCGCACCCAAAGATGTCACAGCTCTACTTACCCCACCCCTCGAAGAAAACACCACTCACCCTTCCAATGGCAGACTGGCTCCTCGGTCCCCAACTCAGATCCCCCCCTCCTCACCCACCTCCCCACCTAGCGATCCCCCTTCTCTCTCTGATCGCCATGGTTACCGGTTCCGTTGCAGCAGGTGCAGCCTGGCGTTCCCCACTCAGGAGAAGCTCCAACTGCACTGGCAGTACCATGCCATGAGGGCGGCAACAGAGTGCCCCCTCTGTTCTAGACAATGCCGCAGTCAGGAGGCCCTGCAGAGACACATGCAAAACACACATTCACAGCTGGACAACACACAGGGGCAGAGTACATTCTTACCACCCCATACTACTCAATACATGGAGCATAATAAGAGTTCTGTTCAGCAAGAGTTTAGTTTATCACCACAAGTGGGTCAAGAGGCAGGAGAAGGGGAGTATGAAGAGATAGAGGAAGAAGAAGCACTGGGCATTGAGGTAAAGGAGGAACAAGAAGAAGTTCAAATGAAGGAGAAGGGTACAGTTGCTGAAGATGATAAAGTTGAGGAGGATTTAACTGAGCCAGAGAAAGGGTCACATGAGGAGATGATATCAGAACCTAGTTCCAACTCTCTTGTCAAAAAGTGCTCTAACCCAACATTGGACCGCTATCTGGATCCATCCAGGCCCTATAAATGCACCATATGTTCAGAGTCATTTACTCAGAAAACCATTCTTCTGGTTCATTTTAACTCTGTGTCCCATCTTCACAGGGCCAGACGGGCCCTACAAGACTCTGGCACAGGTGTTGCCGCCCCTGAGGCTCCCCGCTGCCCAGATTCTCGACCCTATCGCTGCAGACTTTGTGGAGTAGGCTATAGCCAGAGCTCCACGCTGGACATACATCTTCGTTCTGTCCTTCATCAGACTAGAGCTCGTGCTGCCAAGAACCCAGCTCCACAGACCCCAACATCTACTGTAGCTGTCCCATTGACAGTCTCCACTACTGCTACTCCGCCTGGTGCCACCAGAGAAGACATTTCCAAGAGTTTGCCTTTCACCAAGAGGCTAGATGAAGCAAGCTCCTCCGTCTCTTCACTATTAGATTCTGGTCTAACAACAGAGGTCCAACCAACCCTCTCCAACCAAACTGATAGCCAGCAAGCTAAAAAGAAAGTGGCAGAGCTTATAGCATCTCGAAACCAGCTAATGCTAATACAGCAGCAGCAGTTAGCCCAGGCTCAGGCTCAGGCCCAAGCTCAGTTACAACACACAGCTCTGCTCCAGTCCCAGGCATTGCAGCACCTTCCCTTAGGGATAGAGAATCTCCTTAAACAACACTTCCCCCTGACTCCAGACAACTTTCTGTCCCTGCAGCAACAACTTCTCCTACCATTTTACTTATCAGGAGACATGAAACTCGACATGAGCCTTGACCTTGGTCAGTTATTATCGGCCAACTGCGTCCCAAAAGAACAAGTTAAGGTAGAAGCTAAAACTGAGTCCCCACTTAAAACTGATGAGAAACAAAACCAGAAACAAAGCTCAAACTCAGCTGATAGCGAATTTAAGGATCATGTGCAGTTTCAGACCAAAGTGGAAGCAGTCCGCAGTGGATCCTCCATCAACCACACTGAAAGAGAACACAGCAATACTTGTCTTGAGAAAGAAAAAGAAGAAATGCATGTTACTAATGTTAAAAATGAGATTCAAAAGGAGGAAACTAATTCTCCCTCATTTAATCTACTTAAATTGCAGTGTCCTCCTCCCAGAGTGCCCTATGCTGCTGCGAATGGGGAGCCTCTCAGAGCCCTACTACAGAGTTATGGCTATGAATTGGCAATGCAATATACACAAAGTAGACATAGACACCAGCAGCAGATTGCAACTCAAATGATACCGGATGAACAACAGTGCTCTGATCTCAATAAGATGGTTGTGTGCTTAGATGAGGAAAGAAATAAGTTTAATGAAACAGAGGATGGACAGGTGGTAGTTTGCAGTAAGGATAACAAAGTAGTTAATGGCAATAGAGACAGAGATAGCAGCTTATGGCCAGAGAATCAAAACAAAGGTGAAGAATCCATAAATGAAGAGAAAAGATGCTGTGGAGGAGGAGAAAAGTGCAAAGACTGTGGCAAGTTATTTTCAGATGCCTTGATTTTAAAAACCCACCAGGAATACATTCACAGAATGCTGTTTCCCACTGCTGTACTGGAGAGGTTTTCCAGAAAATACAGGCTGCAATATGACCAGATGTACCCCCTCAACCAGCCTAAATCTATGGAGAATTCAACTACTTGCCCCCACGCTGCAGTTTCAACCACAGCCACATCTTCTGAATCAGAAACACCACAAGAGCCAATTAAACCTCAAGTCAAAACCATTGCACCCTCACCTGTATCCTCAGTTTCAGATCTCGTTACTAAAATGTCTGCTACAACTACAGACCCACCACCAACTGCCCCTGCTGTTTCTTCTCCTCCATCACCATTGCAACCTCAAGAATTTTCACAACATGAAATTCCCATACCAGGCACATCTGCTGCAGGTAATTCTCAAACCACATCTCCAGCTAAATCCATACCTAAAATACCTATGCTCTCTCTGCCCTTGCCCCAGCTTCCTATACCCCCACTGCATTTACCTAAGCTTTCCCTACCCCCCATTCCTTTTCCCATGGAACTACCTCTCCTCTCTCCTGTTATGATGCAGTCTGTGACTCTCCAGACCCAACCTTGGTTAGACTTAAGTATGAACCCTGAGTTGGCAAAACTCTACCAATCTCAACTCAATCCAGCAATGCTAGGGCAACAGCCACAGCTTAGTCCAGCGTTGCTGAGTCAGACTTCACAACTAAATTCTGCTTTACTGGGTCAACCATCCCAACTCAGTCCTATCCAAACAGGACAGCAACCTCAAGTCAGTCCATCAACGTTTGAACAGCAGCAGGGTAAGAGAACCCGAACACGAATCTCAGAGGAGCAACTTACTGTTCTGAGGAGACACTTTGATATTAACAGCCTCCCCAGTGATGACGAGATCAACAAAATGTCTTCTCTGTCTGGACTGCCTCACAAAGTCATCAAACACTGGTTCCGCAACACCCTATTTAAAGAGCGCCAGCGAGACAAGGATTCTCCTTATAATTTTAACAACCCTCCAACCACATCACTGGAGGAGGGCAGAGAGGAAGTAGTACAAATTCAAGCTCCGACACTTTCTCCATGTCCACTATCCCCAGCCCTCCCAGCCAACATCTCTCCACAGCCCCAGATAACAGATATCCAGAGAGGAGAGCCCCATAGGGGTCGGCGCTCTTCCCGCACCCGCTTCACGGAGCAACAGCTGGAGACCCTGCAGGGGGTGTTTGAGGCCACTCCCTACCCCAGAGAGGAAGAATATGACAGATTGTCGGCTCTGTTGTCCCTCCCTAACAGAGTCATTGTTGTATGGTTCCAAAATGCTAGACAGAGGGCCCGCAAAAACCAAGATGGTGGACAGGGGACAGATGATGGATTAGAGGGAAAGAACCCGCCTGACAACATTCACAGACAGAGAAATGGCTGCTTCAAGAATAATGAAGATAGTGAGGATAACAGCTGTGGTGATGAAGGACAAGATGACTGTCAGAATGAAAACTCCATGGATCTGACTTATGAGTATTACACCCAACCTGACTCACCTGTGCTTGATTCTTCCACTCAAGACACAGAAAGTGAAGCGCAAACATTCAATGGAGAAATGACACCTGTAACCTGGAAACAAGAAGACAAAACAATGTCCTCTCATGCTGATAAGTGCCCAGCTCTGGTTAAAACTCAGAATGGAATTTCAGATGCTAACATCCATCAAAAGGAAAAGGTTAAAGTCATGAAAACAGGCTCCTCTTCAAAACTCGTGCCCAAGCTTCAGCCAGAAAGTACTCCAGAAAGATCTCATCCTTGTTCTTCCTCCTCTTCACAAAAGACCGTACCCACCATCCCATCTATGTCTCATTGCAGCCAGGGGCAAAGTTCTCTTTCAGATCAAGCTTGTGAAAAGCCTGCTGATCCATCACCCAGCCTCCCTTCTGCCTCTGAGTCTGAAACAAGCCACACAGGGCTGCCTGTTTCCACCTCAAGCCTACCCAGTGAAACCCAGCCACAAAATCTGCTGCAACTCCAAACACAGGCTCAATTCCCCTGCGGTGTCTGTCCAATGTCCTTGCCAACATTCCAGCTGTGGCAGGAGCATCAGACCAGGCACCTCCTGGCAGCTCAGTCCCAGGTCCAACTGCTGCATTCTGGCTTCACAGACCGAACCATGCCTTACATGATGCTTCACCCCAACCACACCCTGATGGCCAGCCAAATGCTTTCAGGTGCTTTGTCCCAGATTCATCCTAATCCAGCACATTCTATGATTTCACATTTAAACAGCATACAAATTAAAAACACAATCTCTGATCATTCAAGTAACACCCTCACCAGCCTATCTCAAAGTTCCCTGACACCTACGAAGCAGAATACAAAGCTTATATCAGAAACCAGTTTTGAAGGCCAGCGGAGTGGTAGAGAAGTTGATGAGGAGCACAGAAGGGATAAGCGCCAGAGAACCACCATCACCCCAGAGCAGCTTGAAGTGTTATATCAGCGCTATAGCTTGGACTCTAACCCCACCAGAGGAGTACTGGAAAGCATTGCACGAGATGTGGGCCTAACAAGACGTGTGGTTCAGGTAATTTATTTGTTGTGTTTAAATTAATTGGAATTTTTGAGAGAGATAAAATAGCAGAACATTTAATAATGACCCTCTATGTTTCAGTTTTTAAAAAACATGGGTTTTGACTTCACAGGTCTGGTTTCAGAACACACGAGCCAGAGAGAGAAAAGGACAGTTCCGGTCGATGGGGCCTGGATCCACTTTCAGCTTGGGTTCGAACCACCTGCGCTGCCCATTTTGCAGGGCTCTGTTCAAGGTCAAGAGTGCTCTTGATGCCCATATGAGGTCACGTCACTGGGCAGAGGCTGAAAGAGCAGGCTACAACTTATCAATGAGTAATATATCCAGTGGGCAGCTTGGGATGGCTGTGTTGTCTGTCATGGATAGACCGGGCCCATCTATCACCTCCAACCCTATCCCAAACCATGGTTATGTCATCAGCAACAAAGAGTTAACTGGGAGGCCACCTGTGACCTCTTTGTCTTCAACCACTGATCTGAACAACCCAGAGGAGGATGATGACTATGAGGATGATGAAGAGTATCCATGTGAGGAGGGTTCCAGTATGGCTGACCAAGAGTCTCCTAGTCCTGAGGGATCTGGGGGTCCAAGCTCTGATTGGGGTGAGACACAAACTCTGCAGCAACACCACCACCATCAGCAGCAGCGCCAAAGGACACAGATGAGCCACTTCCAGGTACTGCAGCTCAGAGACTTCTACAGGAGTCATCGTACACCAAACCGACATGAGTGTGAGGCACTAGGCCAGGAGCTGGGGCTGCCTCATCGCGTGGTGCAGGTAAATGTTACAAATACCCATTCTTATAATTAATACTGATTAAAATGCAATTTGGTCTGTTTAAATGTAAATGTTCAAATTAAATTTTTAAGGGCACAAGCTAATATTTATTCAATTTTTTAACAGGTGTGGTTCCAGAACGCCAGAGCCAAGGAGAAAAGGGCCAGGAGCCTAAGCTCTGACTCTGCGGAGAGGGAGCAGGCTGAGCTGTCCGCAGGGGCAGGGGAGAGAGACAGAGCTTAAAGAGGCAGACCAAGTTCCCTTTGCTTCCTTCTACTATGTTTTCCCACAAACCACTCCTGCACTGGCTGTCGACCTCCAAACATATACCATGTCCACTTTGCTGCCAAACCAGTAACCTGAACACCCCAAAGATGCAGAGCCACAGCGGCCCAAAGAGAAACTCTCAACTGAAAATAGGAGAGATCCTAAACAAAGTCCTCTCTACTACAGCTTTCCTCTTTTCATATTGTTCTTAAACTCCTCCCTGGTCTGTCCTATCTTGTTGAAAAGAGCTCCTCTCCCTATTCTGTCAGACACCTTACTACAACCAAACACCACCTTGTTAAAAAACCAACCAGATGCCACAGAGGCCAAAGAGCATTCTCCAAGTATGTGACCTCACTGCCCAGCTAGACCTGCAGTCTACCTCTCAGTCTGCATTACAGACTCACTGTGGGTCCTCCACCAGACTGTGCTAGATGACTAGCTGTGTAGCATGTAGTGCCAGTCTGTACAAGACTGGAAAAGAAATTGTCAAAGAGATTTTAGTGTAAATAGAGAGCTCCAAAAGATAAACTTGAAGGAAAACAAAGCGGTTAACAGTGGAAGAAGAAAAAGGAGGACAAAAAAAGGAATAATATCTTTGAAATAGACGGAGGTATTCGCATAGAGCTTTTGTAAAGACTGACTCAGATTCCAAAGCTCGTAACCAAAATTTTACATGTCTGTGGATTTAGTTTCAACATGTTTGTTTTCAATAACAAACAGCAGAGCTTACGTCTGTACGGTGAATGGGTGAGATTTGTAGCTGGCACTGGTAAGAGCAGTACTAATAGACTGATACCGTGCTAGGAAGCAGCCTCACCCTCCACAAGCCAATGATGAGTCTTCTGTTGTACATGTACACCTTCTATGTTCCTTTAGTGGATAACAGCCCAAATAGCACAGAACGTAAAGGCCAGTTTGTCCTGAAAGGGGCAAACTATTTTTATAGCACTCAACCATTATGCTGTATATGAAAACTTTAACCAAACTCAAATTTACATTGTGTGTGTTTAGTAATAGTTTCTTAATATAAATCTTATGGATTGAGATAAACTGTCTTGCTCCAATATAATAGTGTCATGATTATGAAAAGATTATGACAGCTTTGATATGTTCAGGCGAGGTGTCTTATGGCCTTTCCGTTCTATTTGATTATACCAATGGCTTACCAATGTTATGTGATTAATGTAAAGCTTTCTATGCTCAGGTCAACAGCTCAACATGGCTTCACTTCAAATAAGATCTTAATACTGTATTTTTCTGTTTCTAAAACAGAAGAAGCATGGTTTAACCTTGGACTAAGTATTAAAAGATATCTACAAAACATCTCTGAATTTCAAAGATCTGAGCTTTTCACCTTTGAGTATTAGATTGTTACAAAAACCTTATTAAAACTAAAGTGTTTAATAGTGTGAGGGGTAAATGTACAGTATTTAGCTTTTGTATGGTTGACTCAAGACTTCATTGGATGTTTGAGACATAGCTCCCTTTTCCACTTGCTGATAGGGAGCTACTGCGCAAAGCTGAGAAAAAAACTTTGGATGTTATTGATGTTATTTTTGTATACTTAATTTATTGTCCCTCTTTCTCCCTCCCTACATGCTTTCCTCTTTTTCTCTCTACCTTCCTTCCTCTGTTCATTTGCAACCAGTCCTTATTCTAACTGTAATAATGATAATATAACAATAATAGCTAAACAATAATTAATGCTTTAAGACAAAAATCCAAAGACGTGATAATACTTTAACCATATGACCTACAAAAATAAGCGCTACTGTTTACTTGACGATGTACTGCTGTTTTTAAAGAAGGAAGGAGTCCCTATATCTAAGCTACTGTTTTCTGCCTCTCATAAGCACACTGGAGACTGTAACCAAAACCCCAAACTAGAGCCATGGCAGTCTGTAATATAGCGGTTAAAGAGTTTTACTTCTCTTGAGAAACGTTGCAGTTTATTTTTCTTTCTTTTTTTACCATAGTGTTGAACTTCAGCCCTTAAGGATGTCCAGTTTGCTGCTAATGTACTGTAGTTTTTAACAATACTGTAGAAGATGCATGCTCTGATCGCTTTACCACTAGGCTTTAATGACTACAAACTGTAATGATACCTGTGATGCTGTTGATAAACTGCTCCTCTGTTGAAAATAAATGGAAATGTGGGGCTCAATTCCATCAAGTTTGTTTTCAGTATCCTGTTGGCTGCCCATACCCAGAAGATGAAATAGCTTTCGTAAATCGAGGATTTTTTTTTCAACTTTACAGTTCCAGAGAAACCTGCTTGGGGCATTAATTCCTCAATACATGTGGAGATACTGCATAGCTATTTGAAGGAGTTCAGCCCCAAACCTTCCACTAATATGGTGTCAGTCATTCTGTGTTGCAATGTCTCTTGTCCATTTGTCCAGCGAAAACAGCTTTGCTGAACTCAGACTGACATCCCAGCCAACCGTCCAAAGGATTTAGACTGGCTGATAACGCTGTCATGTTTTGTTCTTAAACTAACCAATGTTTACGACAATACCAATGAGCTTTCTTCTGTACAGAAATGTGCATTCCAAATACCACAAAGGCAGTTTTTTTGTATACTGATTATTTTCAATTTCATTTCTCTCATATTCTCTTGATCTTAGTGACTGTAAGATGTACATATTGGGGTCCTCTATGGTGAAGGGACTCTGTTATCCTTACTGTAGGTAAAAGTATTCTTTTCATTTTTTCTGGATATGTTGTTGCCATAGTGATGACCAAAAAGATACCTGTGATGTGCACCTGTCCTTATGTCCTGCTCCAGTGGTTTAGTGTGTCTCTATTCTCTCCTTCCCCCAGCTCTCCCTTACTGGTGTGTGTTTCTCTTCCTTCCCCAAACTCCACTGAGCTAAATAAAGTCTGCTTTGGTGCACGCTTTTGTGTCATCCCTTTGGTGTAACCGAGAGAAGCCATTTTGTGAATGTTGTGGTATGTGAGCGTGCCTGCCTGTTATTAACGTGTTTCATATTCCAGGTCGTATATGCGGTAGTAGCGTGTCTGGATGGAAAGGTTTTGATGTGCAACCGTGTGTGTGTAACACGTAAGGCGTTTGGTGAATGGAGCCGTGACCTCTAGGGTCACTTCATTAATTACATCTGTGACATTCAGCCAGATGAGTTTCCTTTGTGACTAAATGATATGATGAATATTAACGACCTTGGATGAATTACACTGCTGCTCCTGCTGCTGCTGATGATGATAATGTGTTTTACGACTCTGGGAGAGAGGGGAGGAAAATTGCACACTACAGCACATTTAGGACATGCAGATCTTCATATGCAACATTTCAAAGACCACAGCATAGGTTGGTTGAGCAGTTTTTATTATTTTGTTCTTTTTTGTGTTGAACTTTCTACAGGTTCATGAGAAAATCTACCAGACAAAAAAAAGTTATATGAACACAGGAATGTGTGATCATTAAGGGCCTCAAGAAAAGAAAAAAACTTTTATCTTGTTTGTTTGTGATTTCTTCAGCAAAAAACCACTCACCTAACCATTACAGAGAGATATGGCAACAGGGACCATTGCTGTGATACTGAAATAAAAGGGATGAAAAACATACGTAAAGAAAATAGCAAAGTAAACACAGAAGAGCGCTTGAGATAGCTTCATAGCTGATGATAGCCATCTTAGAAAGTCATCCTGATAAAGTGATCCCCCACCATTTCTCCTTCTCCCTGTCCTCCCCCTCTTAATCAAATGAGTACTGTGCAGCTGGTGGGGTTGCGGCAAAAGGGGGTATGAGTGACTACGTGGAGAGGAGGTGGTGGGGGGGCTTTGAGGGATGGCGTGAAATTATTGCCTGCTGGTGTATATGTGTCGCTGGGGGTAGTGGGGTAGAGTAGGGGGTTGGGCTGGGGCTGTGGGGGGGTGTAATGTCATTGCCTGCTGGTGTATCTGTAGTGGGGGCTCATTTAGATTTAGATTGGTTATGTGAGGAGAGAGCTGAAAGGCCAGCTCATGTTTATGCATGAATCCCAAAGCATGCTGCCGTGGTGGAGCCCTGACTTAAAGAGACAGAGCTGAAATACATTCGCACATTTAGACACACCTCTGCTTCTTTGGATAAGGCTTCAGTCCAAGCGACGCTATGCTATCAGATACATTTCAATCACTGTGTGTTGCGTAGGCCTGTTTGTGGCATTGACGCATCTGTCTGTGCCTACTTGTGTTTATGCAGATGGATTACACCTCCGTCCAAATAAAATCCCAGCCTCTTCTTCTTTTAATCATAAAAATGTATCTAACTACAGTTTTATAAATGTTAGCATCACCATGCTGTGTCCTGATGATTGCTCGGGTATCTTTAACAGCTGATGCAGAGCTCCACACAGTGCACGGACGCTCCCCACACTACACTCACTCATACACAGAGAGTAATCAGTAAATGTCTTTGAAGGAGAGTTTGTTCAGCACTTCATCAGGTATAAAGTGGTTTTTATTTGGAAATGTGGTCCCTATCCATCTTTTAAATGACTTTTTAATGGTCGTCAGCCCATCCTAATCAATCATGTGGCAGAGCTAGCCTGCGAGCGCAAATACACTCTATTTATAATTCCTACATTCTGCTGCAAAATCTGACTCTCTGCCTGCTTAGAACTATAAATGGACAGAAAAATCTGTGAAAGTGTCTGTCTGATTTTGTGGAGACATAAAAGACTTCCTAGTCCAATATCCAGCATCCTGCTTTCAATACACCCTTTATTCTCTGTCTTTATTTCATATCTGTACTTTACAGACTATAACATTAGATTATACTGCTGCTTTTTGTCATTTTTGGCTTTCTTTACATCCAGGCCCTCACTTTTTTGTGACCCCCTCACCATCCCCCATCCTCACTTGCATGTCCCCGTTGGCCCCCCTTCGGTACTTTACATCTATAATGAGATACAAATACGCATCAGCAGGACAGTGTCTACGCCACGCGTCACTGTGTGAATATTACTCACACTTATTAGCTGGATTATGTTAATCTTTACACTCTCTGCTCACAGACAACAGACTCCCCATGATATGGGGGTGGTCACGCCAGTAAGCGTGTGTTGTTGTGAGTGTGTGTGTGAGTTTATGCGTGTATGGCTGTATGTGTGTGTTAAAGTGATTGCCATGTTGTCAAACTGATCTGCATGTGAAAGGGCGGTCTAATTACATCACTTATGCAAATGAGAAATGCCCGTATGCACGCACTTGCATACACACTAGTGACAGCTTAGTGCTGAGGTCAAAAAGACAGTGTGCGCTATCCTCTTATTGACTAACACAGGGTGGTATCACCACCTGTCAGAGATAGACATGTTTCGACACATCTGTATAGGTCACAGTGGATGTTTTGATATACCCCTTCAGATAAATGAGAAAAAAGAGCGGATTGGTCGACCTCACTAAAGCATTTAGATTGTTATTGGACAATGTCCGACCGCATATCCACTGATTAGTCTTTTTTTCCAGACTGAAACATTGATAGTATCCCCGTTGGAATGATTGATTGAGTCTGACACTTTTTAATTACGCCCAAATTAAATGAATCGGCTGGCGGACTATAAAACATTGCATTTAATAACGAGCCCCTCCATTTGCCTTTTTTTCCTCCTCCCTTCATCCAATCCCATTTTGGCTGCCCGCACCAAATAACCTCTCTCAGTTTAATGATATGCAAATGAATTTTCATGAACCCCATGATCCCATGCGATGATTAAACTGAGATGACATTAGCTGCCATGCTGTTGCCACTGTCAGTGTTTCTGTCTACCTCCTTTCTTTCTCCCTATCTCTACCATCTTTCTTCGTATCCACGACAACGGCCAACTGGTGATATTAAAAGGTTCCCCATCCCCGCCATTCCCTTATGAATTTCCTTTGAGAGAGACGACATTCTGCGCATCCGGTGCTATCACAAAAAAGTTTTTCCAGTAGTAGTAGGGATGGAGCATCAGAACATGAAATGTTGGTTGTCACAGACCATGTTGTAGCTGTACACTGAAGACATGCATGTGACAACAATATACAATTATTGTAACATGGTAACATAGACCATTTCGGTAACCTTCCACATCTCTTCATTTTCCGCTTGCCTCCCCTCCCACCGTTCGGTTTCAGTCTGGATCCAGCTCCACCTCTGCTGTCGTTTATTGTACTCCATTTGCATAATGAAGCCCAAGCTTAATTAAGATCCCACTGGAGTCTGGAGCCAAGGATGAAGGAAAGAAGGACGAGGAGGAGGGGAGGGGGAATCCGACGTTCCTTAGCTTATCCGCACGTGTCCAAATAGGAGGCACAATTTAAGGGGGGAGAAAAGCGTTGACGAGCGATTAAATCGCTAATTATGATCGGCTGTTAGAATTAGTGTGTGGCTGTTAATTAGCTGCAGATGAGATGCCCAGACAGTTGCCCGCCCCTGACGACTGCAGCACCCTCCCTGACTGGCAATAGAGAAACACAGCTTGACACACTGGAGATGATGCCAACACATCCCTCCCTTAACACACACACAGCAGTCTGAGGGGATATCCCTTTAAGAACATCCCAGGTGTGCATGTGCAGGAAAGAGGCTCTTCATCATCCTTGTCCACACACTCCCACTGTTCATCGTTAAGCACAAGGTTCCCCTTTTTTATTCTTCTATATCCTTTATTCATTTTGCTCATTAATCCTCTTCCTCGTCATAGTGTAATGGTACGATCCCTCGTCTTAGTTCTTTGTAATGGGCAGCAGCATCCTTCGAGTGCAGCAGTTGGCACTGAGCAGGCATGAGTTGGCACTGACGAAATGTTTTTTTTTCTCCAGACTTCCATCACAGCTGTATTTGTGGTTCTGGTTGCAACTAACTGCAACTATTTTGTGTCCACATTTACTACGCTTTTACACAGCTTCTGATGGCGCCTGCGAATTCCTCCTTGTTTGCGTTTGGCATGGTGCCATCTCTGTTTCTTGTCTCCCTTGAGGGGATGCCCTCGCCAAAAAAACGGCGAAGGCATGCAAAATGTTCTGCTCACCGTATGGAGGTCTCTGTTTACAAATGTCTGTGTTATGTTGTCTTGGCAGCGTGCCATCTTTCCTTGTGCCCTTACCGCCCCTGAAAAGATGCCATCACTGAATCGCTGGCAACCGTTGCCCGGGCACCTCTTCTTGGCTTTGTCAAAGCAAACAAACGATGTTTCGCGGGAAATCCTCAGAGGTGAGTCTGCTTGTCTTCGACTAAGACAGTTTTACGTTGACCGCTTTTATCGCTTTTAGTCGTACGCCACGACTGCAGGCTGGCTCAGTGCCCGCTGGGCTCAGAGACTGGCATGGAAGGAAAGAAAAGTCTGAAAATGGAAAAACAGTAGGATTTTCCGCCGTCATTTTTCTTTGTTCGATCAAAGTTCCTCATAGAGTTGCACCTTTTTGCAGTATTCATAATTTCCCTCTTGAACATTATTTCCTGCTCCTCTTCGTCCATCTATCTGAGTCATCCTCTGTCTGCTGGCATCTTGCTCACTTCCATGCTTCGCTGTCCTCCTGATATTTTCTATATCTTCATTTTTCTCTGCCCGTTCTGCTGTTTGTTTCGCGCCATCCTGCATGTGCCAAGGTGGCACTATGACAACAGTATGGAGGTCTGTTTCCCTTCCTCTTCCATTCTTATTCTCCTCGCCCCTTTGCCCATGCCCATGCCCGCCCCCGCTCAAGTGCTGACTGGATGGCACTGTGCCAACCTGCCAACGCCATCGCTCTCATTTGTAGCTCATCCCTCCATTGCCCTTCCCCCTGTCTTTACATTTACATCCTTCTCTCTTCCTCTCACTTCATTCATCCACTTTCTGAATCATTTACCATCTTTCGTTGTATTAAATGCAGTATGCGTTTATATATACACACACACACAATGTTAATTTAATTGACTCATATGCAACTTCTCATTTCTTAGATTCACACCGCAAATCATTGCTGGCAGTCACTCACACCATCCCACCTGAAGGGATGGTGTGAGTGACTGCCCTGTAGGTAATTACTGCAGCAGTTACTTATTCCACTGAGACAGGAGAGAAAGATGAAGAGAGCCCTGAGTTTGGAGAAAGCTTGTATTGTTTTAATTAACTTTTACCAACCCCCCATGTGTGCTTCACTTCACACTTCTGGGAGCCCTGTGCAGGCATGCTTGTTCACATCCACCATACAGCAATACTATTGATCCGATTATCAGTAAAATCGATTGTGTACCATTAACCTCACCCTCTTCACCAAAGTGACCCTTTCTTCCACGTTTTTTTCTTTCTCTTCTCCTCTGTAAAAGCTCTCAAGTCAAACAAAAGCTGCCAGTGGTGGTGGAGCCATTAAGCAAATACTCTCATTAGTACACAAAACATAATGAATATGTAAATGATGTGTGTAATTTATGCATAGGCTGAGAGACTTGTTCCCTTTAAGTCCTCTGTATTCACTCTACATCCCCTTTTCCTTAAAACGTCACACTTTTATGGCAATTTTTCTCTTTTCTGAGACCACATCCTGTGAATTAATCCATGGAGGAATTCTTGAGGTTCCACTTTTTTTTTTGTGCCTTTTTTACAATTTTTCTTGCCTTTAACCATGGTTTGTAGTTTTTAATATCCTCTCAGAGTCTCTTTTTTTTCTGTTTGCTTCTTGCCGCTCACAGCCCGTCCTCTCCAAAAACAAACCCTGCAGTGACGCATTAAACCAACTGCGGAGTGTTTGAACAAGGTCTTTCTTCCAGGAATACGAATACTGAACAGTCTATCCACAAAATCACATGAACAACTGACAGTGTTGCATACTGTTTTTTTCCCTTTGTTCCTCTATGACTGTGTTGATCTTGATGTGTGGTCCAAACTGTGTGGTAAATTGAAGCGTGTCCTGATAGATGGCGAGTAGCATTGCTCCTGTCGAGGATAAACACCTATAATACTATGGCTCCTTTGGCAATCACCATAGCAACAATCCATGGTACCCACGTGAGTTGCATAATAAGATGTTCCCCAAGACCACGGACCATAAAGCGGCGACAAACTAGACACCTGCAGCAATGAATGTGAATCAGAAAATAACCATTCAAATTTCAAACCTGAACTATGACTCATTCCAGACCAATCTTTTATATTTATCCACAGGCTTGCATCAGACAACACACACTCTCAGACACACACACACACCTTCTCTCTTTCTCTTCAGACCTTAACAGGTGCTGATGAGCTGCAGTCAATGATTGTAATGAGCTATCGATCACCGTGGGAAAACAGAGGGACAGAGAGGGGTGAGAGAGGTAGGGGGAACCAGAGGACACACACACAAACAGGAGGTGGACTGCCAGGAGAAAAAAACTACAGATGAACTAAATGGAGACAAGCCACCAAAGACAGAGTATCAATACCTGCTTTAATCAAGTCCTCATCACCTATTGTTCTGCCTAAAATAGAATTCATGTGCTTTCTGCCAGATTCAGAGCAACGTCTGGACCGGCTAATCAGCTCAGGATGACCATGCAGACATACTTGTCATGACTGAGTCCAGATGCCAGTGAATGGCACTGACGCAGTATCTCTATTTTCCTCTCTTTTTGTGCTGTGTGCATGGAGTAGAGGCAGACAGCTTTAGGGAAGGGGGAGGTGCGTTCTGTGTGTGTGTGTGTGTATGTGTGTGTATACGTGTGTGTGGTGTGTGTTGGCTGGCGTTTCAGATAATGAAATGCAGCAGGGAACAAAGAGCTGGGGGCCCCTATTCTCTGTGCTGCAGCTTCATTTTCACTCCCGTCAGTCTATGATTCTTCCAAACCCTCTTTCTTGTGTACGTGTATGTGTGTGTGTGTGTGTGTTTATGTTTGTATATTTGGGCGAGTTGTTGTGCGTACGCATGTCCCCCTCCTCCTCCTGTTAGTATTCTGCATGGCAGATCCCCCTAATGTAATAACTGTGTCTGCATGTCTAATTTACAGCAGGAGAGAGTAAATAGCCTGTGGTTAATTACAGTATGTGTGCATGTGTGCGTGTGTGTTTGTGTCTATGCATGTGTCTACAAGCGTGTGGGTGTGTCAGAATGATTTATGAGTTGCAAATAGCTACACCAGTGGCCCGTTTCTCCTCACTTAGTTTTTAATCTGTCTTTCCATTAATTTTCCTGGAGACGTTATTATGGTTTTATAACAGTGTGCAAAAGGATGCACACGTGAGTGCACGGTTGTGATAACGAGACAGAGGTGTGGACATTTTGTGAGGATCGAGGCAACATGGGCACCTGAGCTGCACTTTGATTTTTCACCCTCTCCACATTTCCATTTCGCTCCCTCACATTTCCCCTTTTTTGCTGTCTTCTTGTGCTTCATTCACTCTCTTCATTGAGAGCCACAACGAACACAGATCTTTATTGACAGTACACGGTAGAACATGGAAACAGCAGGTCAATCCGTTTAGCCCAAGGGCCGATACACCAATTCACCAATTTGTCAGTGTTAGTTTGAGAGAGAAAAGCAGCTAATCTCTCCTCTCTGCTCTCTATTGATCACACACTTAGACTCCACTTCTCTGTCTAAACACTATTGATTCTTCCTCTCTCTCTCTCAATCTCTCTCTCCCTCCATATACCACAGCTCTCAACACATCTTCCCTTCATACACTTGGCTTCTCGCATAAAAGCCTGAATAATTGAGACGGCGTGTTCTTGTACATGTAGTCACATTTTAGATAAATACTTGTATATTTCTTTTGGCACGAACAAAATAAGACTTGGCGTGAAGTCTGTAATACAATATCATAGGATGAGCTCAACCACACAAAGCGTGATAAGAGTTTGACCCAAAAGTGTCAGAAACCACTGTTCCCTGCTACATACATTCAGAAATATATGTATGGTCTCATTGAAAAAAGCCTATAATGTGAATGCAGACCATGACTGAAAATGTACAGCTGGGTTCACCGTCTCCTTGTTTTTCAGTCTCACAGGGTGCACTTGAAAAAGACCATATTCAAGTGGTTATTTTGAGGAAGAAATCGCCCAGCCATGTTTACATTAGGTCCAATTGAGCAACAGACAGATATTTCTCTCTACCTTGATATTAAAAATAATAACATTGAAGCAACTGTTACTCTCATGCCAAGCACCAATGGAGTTTATCCTCCCTACATATTGTGACTCTTATTCATTAGACTTGTACGCCCCCTACTGGTCATACGAACCCATTACAACCCCTCGTTTCTGCAGGTTACAAAAAAAACACACATGGCTTGTGTAACTCGAAATCAGCTGTTGTTTGGTAACCGGTGGAGAGGGGGTGCGTGCAAGAGCCTTTGACTGTGTTACACGATCAGAAGTCACGTTTTTTACAAGATATATCGTCACCTTGTACTTGAAGATGCCTCCTTCAGCGGCTGGTGCAGAGGACAGCAAAGCCTTGGTGAGACAGTTGTTGAGAGAAGTGCTGGTGGGTCGAGAGGATCCAGAGGGTTTCTTTGCGATGTGTGTGTCCGTCCTGGGGCAGCAGGAGACCCACACACAGTTCCAGTCCCTCATCCAGCCCCTGTCCTCGGCCAACAGATCCCTGCACTGCAGACTCACCTCCATCTACCTGGAATATTTCTCTAAGGTCAGTCAGTGTTTGTCGATGATATACTACTGTCTTGTGCCTCAATAATTTATTACATGGGTTGAGAAGTACACAACACACACACACAGATAAGATATAATGTGTATAGATTATGTTTAGGAATATAATATTGTATATTCTGAAAAGAAGATAATGACAATAAAGGTTGTTAAAAATAATCCTAAAGTGAGAGCGGTGAACAATCCATGTTCTGTAATGTGTTGTACTTTGTGTTGTTATTATAAGTATGGCAGCTGATCACTTTATTTCACTTTTTAATTCGAGCTAAATTCAGTGATGTTGACCACTACATGAAAAATCTAAACAAACTCAGCTTGAAGGGGAAACTGTCATGGCTAACGTGTTAGCCACCAGGTAAGTGGGTGGAATTAACTCACCTTTACTTTGGCAGAACGGACACATGTGGACACACACATCTTACTGGACACACGTGAAATGTCACTGCTTCTTACACTGAATATTCAGCCATTAGTTTCTCCTCTGAGAAACACAACACTCTCTCCTCCACGGTTCTTTCCTCCTGTTCCCGCAGAGCCAGGAAAGCTCGTGTTAGCCGTTAGCTGCTGTGCTAGCAGCGGCTAACCCAATGTTGACATGTTTAGTTTTCAAGTGAGACAAAAGTCAAGGGTTTGGGCTCAAGCTATTAGGCTTTTAAAACTTATTTTCTAACACCAACAGCGTATGTAATAACATATGCGATAATGTAACATGCAATTTGTGTAATTATCGAATAGTATAAAAAGTTAGCTTGGTAGTTCTTGCTAAGGCTATCCACGCAGCTCTCGCTTTATGTACACACTGGCTAACAGCTAACAGTTAAACTCAATGTAATATAATGAAGGTCAATCAACCAAACAAACAAATACAATCAAAATATGAAGCCAATCCTTTTATTATAAACACGTGTTTATAAAGTTACCTTTCATAATCACTCCTACACTAGGACCTGTTTTCAGTTTCTGATCACACCTCTACAGCAGAGCACTGTGAAGAAAAGTGAGGTCTAAAATACAACGTGTTGCTAAAATAAACATTAAAAAAATTGTAGTAGTATACCATCCATCTTACATTATAAATCTATCACCAACTGAATGGCAACAACACGTCTAATCTGGTCAAATAAGAAAGAAAACCTTTGGAGCATTGTGGAGGGCCTTAAAACACCAAACAATATCTAATAACCTATCTATTGCAAAAGTCTAAACTCAGTTAAATTTTGAAGCCACGTTTCTGCATAGGTTTTTTTCATGTTCACATATTGATGTGGCTAAAAACAAATACGTGCATTCTTACAATTGTTATGCTTGAATTATCTTCACCTGTAATTGCAACCAGTGCTCATGATATCTGTCTCCTCAACTAAGCTGTCAACAGTCGGTGGTAATAATAATGGGTTGTTCTAATTTAATTGCAGACAGAAAATGATGACCTGGAACTTGCACTGGCGCTGTCTGTACTGGATGTTAAAGATCACCAGCCGTCAACCTGTAGTGAAGAATACAAACTTCAGCAGCTTGGAGCCAAAGTAAATCAAAGCAGCTCTGTTCAACTGACCTCAGCATCTCAGCCTCAGGGAAGCAGCAGCCGCACCCAGCGAGCAGATGTAGGTGGCGGGAGAAAAAAAAACCACTCATCGGAAAAAGAACCCTGGGGCGTGATGTGCCCACCACAGACAACCCAAGAGACTGAGCTTCAGAAGAGCACACATGTTGACAAATGTAATAAAGAGACACCAGGGACAAGTCAAAGCGTGTGTGTATCCAAACCATATACTTCATTTTTCAAACAAGATGCAGTCTTAAAAGGTGACCAAACGACAGAAGAGGGAGATTCAATCAATCAATCGGAGAAACTAAAACGCTCTAAGAACAGGAGAAAGCGGCGGGAAGGGAATGGCCAGCAGGTTGTAGGTATGCCCACCTCTCCATCAGCACCACCACCCGTACTTCTGTGGTTTAGGAGGGATTTGCGACTATGTGACAATCCAGCTCTCATTGGTTCATTGGAGAATGGGGCACCTGTCATCCCTGTGTTCATCTGGAGCCCTGAAGAAGAGGAGGGACCAGGAATTACTGTGGCTATGGGAGGAGCTTGTAAGTTGCATTCTGTTAAAGCATGTGCATAACTACCCCTCGAGGCATTGCTCTCTATTGTGGCTTCACAGGTTTTATAACCAGTTTGCAAAAATACTGTCTCTCTTTACAGGCAAATACTGGCTTCATCAAGCTTTGTCCTGTTTCTCTTCATCTCTGGAGCGCATTGGCAGCCATCTTGTCTTCCTCAAGGCAAATGGGGTGGGCAATGGGGTGGGATCTTCTCTGCGTACCCTTAAGGAGCTGGTAAAGGAGACTGGGGCGAGAGCAGTGCTGGCTAATGCCCTGTATGAGCCCTGGCTAAAGGAGAGGGACGATGTGGTGGTGTCCGCTCTGCAGAAAGTTGGTGTTCAATGCAGGATGTTCCACTCTTACTGTCTCAGAGACCCTTACTCTGTTAGCACGGAGGGTGTGGGACTCAGAGGTAAGTCACAATTTGGTGACCACACTGTACTGAATGTCGTAAGCAATCCAAGCTGAAATGCACTGTGCCATTATTGAGAACGTCTGTTTTCTTCTCTGATATAGGGATAGGTTCAGTGTCTCACTTCATGAGCTGCTGTAAACAGAACCCAGAATCTGCACTAGGGCTTCCACTGGACCCGCCTGCATCTCTCCCCACACCTGCCCACTGGCCTCAGGGTGTTTCTTTAGATGCTCTAGAGTTGGCACTCATGCCTCGCAGGAAGGACGGCACAACGGTCAGTGTCAACAGCAGAGCTGTAGTCTTTGACCAAGCTTTAGCCCACAATCATAATGGAAAACAATGAGATCATGTGGATTATCTTGTGTTCATTTCAGATTGACTGGGCAGGTGACATTCGGAAGTCTTGGGATTTCAGTGAAGAAGGAGCACATGCGCAGCTAGAGGCTTTTCTTAATGATGGTGAGACTCATTGTAAACCAGTGGTGGCAAACCTTTTTCCTGTTCAATTTATGTAACATCCCTTAAATACCATAAAAAATATTGTACACATATTCATAAGAAACATAGCGTTGAGTTAACAGTACCTTATGATTACTTCCACATGTCCTAGGTGTGTATAGGTATGAAAAAGAGTCGGGCAGGGCGGATGCTCCAAACACCAGCTCTCTGTCTCCTTACCTTCACTTTGGTCAGCTCAGCCCACGCTGGCTGTTGTGGGATGCCAAAGGGGCACGATGTCGTCCCCCAAAGTTCCAACGGAAGCTGGCCTGGAGAGATTTGGCCTATTGGCAGTTAACACTGTTTCCTGACCTCCCCTGGGAGTCCCTCAGACCTCCATACAAGGTAGGAACATTTACCTTTGATTGTTACTCAAAACAAAATCATTAGTATATAGAAGCCCATATCACACGAAGTAAAGCAGTTTATTATCGAGCATTATTCATCTTCTGTGTATTTCTAGGCTCTGCGGTGGAGCACTGATCGTGGCCACCTGAAGGCCTGGCAACGTGGTCGAACTGGCTTCCCTCTGGTGGATGCAGCCATGAGGCAGTTATGGCTGACAGGCTGGATGAACAACTACATGAGACATGTGGTGGCATCGTTCCTCATAGCATATCTCCACCTGCCCTGGCAAGAAGGCTACCGTTGGTTCCAGGTGAGATGTGCATGCATGCAGGCACAAAATGCACCTGTAAACGTAACATGTATAGCAACACACAGTAATTTACTGCCTGTATCTAATGTTAACTTGTGTTTAGGACACCCTATTGGATGCAGATGTCGCCATTGATGCCATGATGTGGCAGAATGGGGGCATGTGTGGTCTGGACCACTGGAACTTTGTCATGCACCCTGTAGATGCAGCGATGACATGTGACCCCTATGGCAGCTACGTAAGGAGATGGTGTCCTGAACTTGCGGATGTGCCTGATGAGCTTATTCACAAACCCTGGAAATGTCCTGCGTCAATGCTTCGGCGCGCAGGTGAGAAACGAGGCCATGTGGTGAACGGTTCACATCTTTCTAAAACAAGTTTGTCAAATAAAAAAAGATCATATGCTACTTTTAATGCTTTCTTTGCTATCTTCATTGTTAAGGTGTGGTATTTGGCCGGACATATCCTGATCGAATAGTTACAGACCTAGAGGAGCGAAGGAGTCAGTCTCTGCAAGATGTTGCTGTGGTGAGGAGAGAGTTTGGGCAGTATGTGGACAAACGCTCAGGCTGTGACTTGGTGCCTCTGCCCCCCCGCCTCGTCTCAGAAGCCTTGGGCTTATCACATAGGAATGGTGGTGTGGTGACAGAAGGGAAGCAGTTCCTGTTGCCTGTTATCACTCGCATGGAATTCAAACACCAGCAAGAAGATCCGGACGCAGATGGCGCCTCAAATCCCTACAATGCTGTTCTCAAGGGGTATGTGAGCCGCAAGAGGGACGAGACCATTGCTTTCCTCAATGAGCGAGACTTCACTGCCAGTGTGATGCACGAAGGAGTGCAAAGAAAGGAGAGGCTGGAGAGCAACTATCGCAGAATGGAGGGACTCCCTCAGCCTCCTGCACCTCAGGGCAGGGCCAGACGGACTCCAAAAGCCAAGGACCGGTTCTCTGTAGTGCCTGGTGGGGCTGTCACATCTCTTAGGTGACCCTGAGATCAAGAAATCAAGACTTACAGTTTACAGGTTAAAAAAACCCAGACCGTGCCTTAACATGCACATGTAAAATGTTACAGGAAATAGTCTTTAAGTGTGAGGAAATGAATATCAGAAAAGCTGGGATTTAGTTTTCAATGTGAAGTTGGAGGTGTTGGTGGATTCAAGTCTTATGCTCTGAAACCCACTGTTATGTAAATATTTGTCAGATGGATTCTAACTTGAAGGTCCAGTGTGTAAGATTTAGTTGAAAGGGAACTATTGGCAAAAATTTGATGTAGAATAATCCTCATGATGTTTTCACTAGTTCATTTCATCTAAATTGTATGAATTGTAGTTTTCTTTAACCTAGAAAAGGCCCTTTATATTTAAATACTTATATTTACATCGAGGGGACCCTCTCTACGGAGGCCACCATGTTTTTACATTAGTCCAGACTGGACAAACAACACCTTTTGAGTTTTTATAACAATTAAAGGCTACCACAGGTTCTTTTTCATGTTTGGAAGGGGAGGGTGAGGTGAGGGGTGTTCAGCTGCAACATGCAATTTCAACACTAGATATCACTAAATTCTACACACTGTACCTTTAATGCTCGAAATTTTGGTTGACTGCAGGTTTTCTTTGTATTTATTTTTATTTAAGTTATCAAACGTGCAAGTTACCTTTATGCTGTGCCATACTCTGACCTAGTATCATGCATATCACCTGAGTGAAATATGATACATTTATTTTTATTTTTTAACTTTGGGAAATAAAGAATGAGAAAACAAATGAAAATGTGTAAGGAACTGTTTATTTTCTATTGTACAGATCCAGTGTCTACAGTGTAGCTGTCATACATGTAATGTAGACCAACATAATTAATAATACCATAAAGACCAAAGTGCTTCTTGAAGTCTAACAATGCCCTAGGACAGAAATTCAAGTTTATGTTTGACTAAAATGCAAGAATTGTAAGGTTCAGTCTCTTCATTTTGGGGCTTTGAGGCTGCAGGAACTCAACATTGAATGTTCAGTCAGTGCAGATGTCCCTGTAAGTCAGTCTTTTAACAGTGGATAAAGGATTCCTAACACTCACAGCTCTACAATATTGGCAGGTCAGCAAACTGGAGCTCATGAACTCCACTGGTGGATGCTAAGTAAAGTGTTGTTCCTGACACAGGCACATCTTGTGCATCTCCCTGCCAACAGTGTTTAAAAAGGGAGAGAGGGAGCATAGCACTTATTAGGAGGTGTTAGGTTAGTCCTCAATGGAGCGGATGTATCTCTCATAGGCTGCTTCGTCCATTAGAGCGTCGACCTCAGCAGGATTGGCGATGGTCATCTTCATGAGCCAACCTATATTTGAACAGGTTGAAATCAGGTTAAGCTGTGGGTCAAGAACATGCCAGGTTTTTTTCACATCTAAGTCCCTTTATCACAAGTCACATGTTTAAATGAGCAAAGCACTATTTCCCCAGTGGCCATCAATATCAAAATAAACTTGTCAAGAAAAGAACCATAGGTTACAAAACCCATCACAGTGATCATTTAGTTTGAAAAATGTACATTATAAATGCACAGTAAAGCTATTGTGACTGCAAATTCTTCTAATAATTTCCCTTTTTCTAATGCAGTGATAATGAACTGCATTATTAATTAATTCTGACAACAGCAAAAGCAGACAGTGTTCATAGACGTAAATAGTTTCAAGTTAACTACTGCAAAACCACTCGCATAGGTTCAGGTGTAGATTAAAGGTGTTTCATACTTTTAAGATAAAAAGGATGCTTTACAGATGAATGAATTTAAAGATTATTAATTAATTCATTAATTCAAATCATACATAACCAGCCTGATGTCTGAAATCCCACAGAGGCGTTGTTCTATTTTGTGTTGCATTACTGCCCTCTACTGTCCAAAAACTAATGATGCATGATGTTGTTTATGTTTATGATTTGTTAAACTCAATCAGTATGTGTTCATTTATCAAACAATGCCATAAAAAGTACAAGCAAAAAATTTACCTGTAAAATATCACAAAGATGAAAAACAACATAAAAGTGTATTCTTTTTCATTTCTTTTAATTCTAATTGATTTGTAGTTGTTCCCTATGTACTGACTTTAAACAAATTGCAAGATACGATAATGAGATATGCTTGCTAAGGATAACCACAGTAAACAAAGACCAGTGTCAATATACAATTTTTAGAAATGACTGTGGTTGGTAATGGAGTCAAATATAATCTAAGTACTTCAGGCATAATTCAGGTCACACCTGTTTAGATTCTCACATTAGTTATTATGCTTCTTTCAGTTCCAATGCCGTCTCCATGTGATAGAAGGATCTACAAGGACAGGAGAAACTGTGTGTGCTTACCATCTTTGTAGCAGGATTTGTTGACCAGCCCAGGGTTGTCTGCCAGTAGTGTATTGACCTCCACAACTTCTCCAGTCAAAGGGGAATAGAGCTCACTGGCTGCCTTTACACTTTCCAGAGCTCCGAACTCATCTGTGACAGTGAAGTTTAGAACAAAATACAATATAAAAGTTTCTTTATTTCAGAAGACTGGTATCCATGCAAGAGGCACTGGTGAATATAACTACTTTGTGCCGATGTCAATTTAGTACGACCAGTATCAGCATTATATGTTTGCCATAATAATTAATATTGATGATAATGTTTATGGTTACACTATCAAGACAAAATTGTGTTACTTAGGTTTTGATAACGACATTTTGGACTTCATAGCCCATCTTTTTAATTAAATATACCAAAATCTAAGTATCAGACATTCTCTTCATCCTAAAATCAGTATCAATCCACAAAAAAAAAAAAAAATCCATAGTCTGACACTAATATAAGATAGAATGGGGTATTTCACATCAGGCTTTAATATCAGTGCTATTCTATCAGCTAGAGACACTGACATACCTTGTTGAGCCAGCTGTGTCCCCACCTCTGGCAGTCCACAGTAAACTACATCTCCAAGAGCCTCCTGCACGTGGCAGGAAGAAAGGTCACAAGTAATAATGAGTTTAAACATTTGCTGTAGTGTTTGTGTTGAAGATACATAGTGACTGTGTATTCCTGGAAACACTGGACTATCCTTTATGAGAGGAAAGGAGAAAATGCCACCCCACAATTCTTTGAATCTCCTTGTGGAATGGACAATGTTTTTACTCAAATTGTTTAAGGTTTTCTCTATTTATTTTCCTCACATTATTATATTATTTCAACAGTTCAGTCCTGTTTGTTTTATTTTCATTTCCAGTTAAATCTGTATTGTTGTTTATTTATGTGAGTAACTGATGGTTGAATGTTGCCTCTGTATAAACTGAAAACATCTTTTCTCAGGACTTATCATTCTGTTTTGGACAGAAAACTTTATTATAACTGTTGGATTCTGTTTATCTTTCTAGTATAAATAAAGTTGTTTTAAAAAAAATGCTGTGTGTAAGTGGAGTTTGAAGAAGATGTGTAGTTGTTCCTTCTATTTATTTATGTGTAATAATGCAATTTTTTCAATAAAGAGTCAATTGATTATTTTAAAATTACCCCTGATCCCTCCCCTGGTGCTTTAGTATTTTTTATATTAAATTTAGTTTGCTATTTTATATATTTATACTTGCACAAACATAAAACCTGATTCTGTTTCTGAAGATGTCAGACGACTTGAAGAAAGTAAACAAAAAAACTAAACTCCTCAGCTTGCCACAGAAACGTGTTATGGTGTGAGGTGGCATCCGGTTCATGTTTAACCAACTCTCAGCCTCCGCTGCCTCTCACACTCCCTCGCCAGCTCGTGTCAGTGAGGCTTCAGGGCTGGTGTGGATTTACCTGCGCGAAGTTGCTGATACCGACAGTCCCGATTCCTCCATCTTCTACTCGGATCCATTCGTGCTTGTCTGTGAATTTAAGAGCTGAGAGAAAACACAACAGACTCAGAACACACACACAGTCACTACAGTTGGAAGTATTCATACAGTAAAGTGTCCGAGTATAATCCTCGTTCACTGTGACAACAACAGGACCCCCCCCCCGTGTCCTCAAACTCAGGCTAATGTTACCTACCGGGAATGTCAGCTAACATGCGACAGTAACAACACACTGAGGGCGGTGAATACCTGCTGATAACCGGCTGCAAGAGGCGACTGTTCTGCGGACATAAGGTTTACATGCCAGCCTCAGAGGGGAGAGAGGAGCCGAGCGGGCGAGAAGAGGCAGGACGGCGGCAACGCTGGAAGACAGGGAGCGGAACAGCCCACAGGCAGCCATGTTTGTCGCCTAGTGATGATGAGCGCGTGGGCCGTCTTCTTCGTGGATATTGGAGGCATCGGTGGCGCTCTACTGCCCCCTGCTGATCAAGGTCAGATGTTTTTTTTTTGTAATGTCTCCTCATTTTACTCAGATTAAAGGGAAAGTTCGACCAAAAAAGAGAATTTACTCGTTGTCTCCTCACCACTATACTGATGGAGGGGTGGGTGAAGTGTTTGAGTCCACATAACACTTTTGGACTTTGGAGCCAAATCCAGAACCATTGAAGTAACTGGGGACCGATTCTTCAAACATATAAAAACAACATTAAAAAAACACATGCCTCCGTACTGCTCCTGTGGCTTCAGCCAAGTGTCTGTAAGCCCCGACATTCAAATTCGAACCCCTGAAACTCCAGAAGTGTTTTGTGGACTCAAACACTTCAACCACCCCTCCATCACCATAGTGACGAGTAGATGATGAATTTTACTTTTTTAAGCACAGAGGCTTGTGCAGATTTTTAAGCCCTATGAGGAGAATTGCATCCTTGCATCCATTCCATTCTTTCATTTTTTCAAAAACAAAAACATTATTATTAGTAGTACATGTCCATTTGAAATCAAAATGACAACATTTTATATGATAAATATTTGATTCTAATCAATATGTTTGTTTCTTGTTGCACTCTTATTCGGTCAAAACGGATATTACCACAATGGTGAAGCTAAAGTCTTTTAATGGCTCAAGTTTCATTTCAGTTCCATTTATATTATGTTAAATCACAACCTATCTCAAGGCACTTTACAGAGAAAGGTTGAAACCCCAAAAGTTCCCACATTGAGCAAGCACTTGGCAACAGTGCAGAGGAAAAATTCAGTTTTAATAGAAACCTCTGACAGAACCAGACTCAAGGTTTGCGGCCGTCTGCCTCCACTAGTTGGGTTGAAAGGAAAGAAATGAGAGAGAGGAGAGAAAGAGATTCGGATTGATTATTAAAATGCTGGTTTTAAACCAACACTTTAGTCTGAAATCTTTGTCCTTGCCGTCCTGAGCTCATTTTAATTATAGGCCACCATGGTTTTCCACTTTACCCATTAAAACCTCTAATTCAATGTTTTCATTTTAAAAATAAACTAGACTTTGACATGTTTTTCTTTTTCTCTATTAAAACCATATCATTGGAGAAGCTGTGCAGACTTTTGGTGTTTTGCTCCTCAGAGCAATACAGTAGCTGAATTTGAAATGTATTGCTCTTTTAAGCCCATTCACCTAATTCACTTAAAATGCCTTCACCTAAGTCATTATAACGTATTGTGTCTGATTACTTTGCTGGATTCTATGTGAAACCAAACAAATTGAAATCTCTGATATACCATTTTCCAGATATGCAGGTTCTGTTCCAAATACCACCCTCTGTCTAGACATGTGACTGCAGCAGTGTGTGAACAAAACCAACATCAGCTCCAGACTAAATAAACAGGGCTTATCAAAGTGATGACTGTTAGATAGGCCCACTGCTGCATTGTTATTTTTACATCACGGTTCCATTTGGAAAGTAAAGCCTTGGTTGGATGAGAGATCCACTCCAGTCCAGCAGCGGCATAACTCCAAATAAAGAAAAAGAAATGGAACAGGTTAAAATTATGTTTATTTTATTATTATTTTAAGATTCTGGGGAGGCAACCAGGGTTACTTTGATGTCATGATGATAATATCCCTTGTCTCTTAGAGACCAACAAATCAGAATTTTAGACTCATAATATTTTGTGTGATTTTGAAATAATCACTAAACCTGACTTTTAATATTAAAAAAGTAATCACAGTTTCTCACATTGTGTAACAATTGTAATTTGTGTGTGGTGATGGGAACATATATTAAATAGTTTTGCTGGTAACACCCACTTTATTTCTAATTCACTGATTTGAATGAACTGTCTGAACATTTACAGCTCAACTGTAAATAAAGACAAAATAATTGAGTGATAAAAGCTGCAGGACAGATCAGATCAGAGTTGTTTCAGGAGCAGGTCTCCCTACATGACAGGTGGCCGACAAGTGAAAACTTTCAGATATATTTCTGGTCCTGTTGATAGTAAAACATACACAAGGACTAATCAGACAGGGCTCAAGCTTCTTCTTATAGACCAACCTAAAAAAAAGCTTAAATTATTTATTATGTAACATTTTTATTCATACAAAACATCAGAATATATAAAGAAAATGTCACTCTCATGCCGGGGAGTTCTACTATTGCTCAAAATTGCATTAGCTGAGGAAATGGCATGTTTAAAACAATAATAAAATTAAAAAAAAAAAAAGAAAACAAGTGTTTCACACAACCGTACACTCCCTTTGTCCTGTTCTGGCTTCATAAGCTATACTGTAAAACAAACTAAAATACAGAACGACTAAAAGTGTCCTCCACTACACCTGGGCTAAAAGCTAAGAACATAAATAACAAAAGCACATTTATTTGGCTTTTACATTACACAGCTTCGAGAGTCTATCCAGTGTCCACTTTTCCTTATTTGATTCTGAAGAGAAAAAAAACAAAAACAAAAAACACAACGAGAACAACACCAATAACAGTAAAGAGAAACGACAGCTTGCTGTGGAGAGAGGAGTGAAAACAGAGGGGCTGAAAACTCCTGCATGTGTGTGTGCGTTTGGTTGTGTTGCTTCTCCATCAGAGCTCATTGGAAGCTTGCTTGCCCCCACGTTGAAAGATGTGTAACATGTCTATGTTAGGGTCCCTCCTGCAGGGGGTGCTGTGTGCTGCTGGGTGGGAGTGAGGAGCAGAGGCGAGTGCTGGCGGTCCGTGGCAGGCTGACAAGAGGGGGGTCTTTAGTCAGTAAAGTCTCTCACTCCTCACTGCAGGAAGGAACAGCTGGGTTGGGAAGACCAGAAAGTTTGTCCCGGACCACGGTCGGGTCACCACAGACAACACACTCTCTCTCTCTCTTTTGTACACACACTCCTGATGTCTCGGCGCTCACAAACACGCGCACAATCAGCCAGACCCAGACACCCCTGCTGGTTTTTTAGGTGGTTCGTTCCTCCCCATCCGTCTCCTGCTTGGTCCGGCGCAGGTTGCTTTTCATCTTCACAAACTCGGGGGTGTTCTCCTGCTCCTCCTCGTTTTTCTGTTGCTCCTGCTCGAGCTGCAGAAAAACAGACACAGGGCCATTCAAATTACAGAGTCCATGGTGAGTTGGTGGCAACATGTAAGACAAAGTGCAGCCATGTAAGTGCTATAGAGACACTTTATATTTATTGTTTCAATGTTTTACCTGCTCTAGTTTCTGTTGTCTTTTCATGAGTTCGATCTCCAGGTCGCTCCTCTTCTTGTGGGCCTCCTGCTCCTCCTTCTGAGCCTTGAGAACTTGCTCCCTCTTTCTTTTCTCCAGCACCTTCTGGAGCTCAGGTTTATTCTGAGGAGCGAGACCCCTTTGGGGGAAAACAACATGTTACTAAAATAAAGCTTAGCGAACAACGTCTGTGTAACACATGCTGGTAAAACCCCCTGGGAGAGACACCGGGATTCAAACTCATTCGTAACAGATGACGACCATGACCTCATTCTAGGACGACATGCAGATCTGTATTAGATGCTCGGGATTAAACATGTCAGTCATGTTTCAGGCAAAGTTTTGATTCGGAGCCAAACACAGATTGTTCCACATTTACAGATCTGCACACATGACGTCTGCCAGCACTGGAACCGACTTTGGAAAAAGTGATTTGAAACCACAAACTTTTGTTTCTTTTCTTTTCCTTTTCTAGGAACCAGAAAAACAAAACATCAAACCCAAAATCCTGAAACGATTAACAATATTTTCCTCATGTGAAAGCTCTCTTGGGATGATTAAGTCACTGGGAGCCAGAGGGATTGTTACACAACTGCCTGGGTTTCTGTAGCAAAACTCAAAAAAGGAGGAGAGCGAAGTCTTAATTAACTGCGAGCGTGTCTTGCGAAGAGGAGGAGGAGGAGGAAGAGTGAAATGTTATGCAATGCTCCAAACTACGAGAGGGAAGGGTGGAGGGGCTGAGGATGAGTCTTGGGAGTAGAAGTACTTAAGACAGAGGGAACAGAGATGGATTGGAGAAAAGGCAAAAACAAATAAACAGCAAAGTCCACAAAGGATTAGGCGGCACACAAAGTGGCCCACAAGGAAAAAAAGAGGTAGACAGACTATTCTTGGACTAAAATTCAATTTCCATGTTCTTTATTAATTCAATTTAAAAAAGCATGCTATCCAGATTACTTAACTCCCCTTGTGGTTACGAGTTTTGCTTCGCCTGACTCTGCACAAGCCGCCTCTTCAAAAGAAAACGCTGTGTGCCTACCTGACTGCAGCTCAGCAACAACAATGCCTTAATTAAATGCATTATTAAGTCCAGGAGATTACATAACTGAGCCCACGATGTCCAGAGCAGGAGTGGGAGTCAATTTCACAACACTGCAGTGTGTTACCTAAAAGAAGTCACTGCTGCAGTTCAACAGCCTGGCTCTCCTGGCGGCCGGGGGTCTAATGAAGAACGCTCTCAGCGAGCTGGAGCAGAGGGGGAAAAAAAAGACGTGGCTGTTGTCTAGCACCTTCAGTGCAGGAAAGAGGGAGGGCTCAAGGTCACTGGGAGCAATAAGACGGACGATAAACATGCTCACACTACTCCCCTTATTGTGGGCGACACTTACATCACTGACCCTCCCACCTATGAACCCCTCCTGTGAGTGCACGCCCTCGAGCAGACGGCCAGGAATGTGTGTTCAAATCCCACACATCAGTACGCCCATCTGCTCTAAAACTTCACCAGTTGTGTGAGGTTGAATTTCAGAAATTCCTCTGTACTTGTATTTATATATTTTGAGGACATTCTGTCCTCACAAGGCCGTTTGAGGGTTAAGATTTACTTTTAGGGTTAAGGTTACAATAAGATTGAGGGTAGGGCCTGGAATTTAGTTATGATAATTAAGGGTATGTTATGTTATTTTCACAATAATTTAATGAATTAGTAACACACTGACAGAAAGTATGACTGTTTTGGTCCTGAATCCCACATTTCTTACAATTACACATCTAAAAGCAGAAATCTTGTCAAATGGGGGTCTGTGTTCTAATTTGTGTCAGTGTAGGGTCCTTGGTGTGCAAAAGAATGTCCTCACTTGTACAATTATGTGTGTGCGTGTAGGAAGAGAAGGGTCACAGCAGCTAAGGTAGCAGAGGCAGCAAAAGGCCCCCGAGCTAGAGACTGTTTTGTAATCTTGATTACATAACAGTTGTTTTTTTCTTCTTCATACAGCCATCCATCCATCCACTCATCCATGCATTCATCCATCCATCCTCCCTCCCCACCACCACCCTCTGACTAATCCACCGTGCAGGCGAGCTTTCCATACTCTCAGTGTTCGATAGAAGTCCCAATCAAAACAGGTTTAAAAGCCCACCAGCTTCATCTCACAGACTTTAAGAGAACATCCTTTAAGGAACAATTTTCTGCACCAAGAAGAATATTTTATTCTCTTCTAATACTCTAATTAAATTTCTTCCACACTCACCCTGACCTCTTCCCCATCATTCAATTACTCTGTTTACAGCCTCACTGATGGAGCACCTCACTCTTTGACCTGTTTAAGAACCGAGCATCACTGCTGTGATGTAACAGCTGTCATCAGCATGTGTGTTTATGTAGCTATTTATAGCGCAGGCACAAAGCTGCACTGTGCAATGATAGAAAACACAAATATCTAGTGTCGAAAAGATTGATCGCAGTCCTCAGTATGCATGTGCACGTACATATACACAGGCTACATGCGTGCAATTCTCTGTTTATGATCTGGTTCAAACATAAGTAGCCAAGTCCTTGTGGATCCTGTACCATCAGTGTGACCTTTACATAACCAATTTTTGACACACTAATGCACTCGGGGTTTTATGTAATGGGCAATGAAAGTTTTATATGCTGAGCTTTACATAATAATGCTGCAGCTGCTGGAGGTTCGTGGCAGCGGTGAGGTCAGATGGAGCATCGGCACAGGCTGCGCAGATAATTTCAAACCAATTACAAGAGAGTGGCTGGATTTTATTAAGTCATCATCCATTTGTAAAAAGTTAAACTAAATTAGCCAGGGTCCAGACACTATGCTTTTTAACCACAACTAACCTATGAAGCACAGCACTAGAACCAAGGGCTTGATGGTCTATAACTAAACTACTCTAACATCATTGTATTTTATTCTATTTTAAATTGTATTATATATATATATTTCTATTTTATTTGTATTATTTGACTGCTTCAACTTATTCTTAATTTGTTTTTTATTATAAATAAAGATTGTATCCTTTATATTTATATTCTTTTACCTCTTGCTACTCTTTTTAATCTTTTATTTCACCTGAAAATAGTTTGAAACCTTGTTTTCAGATTTTAGATTGTTTTCTTTTAATTTTGTCTCTGTGTTGTTTTTAATGCATCTTCTATTTACCTCTGTGTATGAAATGTGCTGTAAAAATAAAACTGTCTGTCTTGCCTGTATTGGATAAAGGCACAGTTGACGCTGTTGATAGAGATGATGTGGGACAGCGTTTCTCCACTCTCTTAAATTAATAAAACTTTATCTATCCAATTCTTCGCTGCACGTGGAAAAAAGAGCTTTATTGTTGTCTCAATCACTTGTGTCCAGCCGCCCTTGTTTATTATGAACCATAAACGTTGATAAAACCGCAGGTCGCTAATCATCAAATAAGCATCTCTCTTTGGTGGAAGCTGTAAATTACCACTTGTGTTTATGAGGGAAAAAAAGAGACAATAACAGATAAAGACAGAAGATGCATGTTTGTTTTTTCTTTTGCTGACCTCTTCTGGTTCATGAGCAATTCTCGGTGCAGGTCCTGGTGGTTGCGGGAGCTCTTGACCGGGTTGATCAGCTTCTTGGGTTTAATGAGCTCATCACAGTCTCCCTCCAGATAGTCTGGCTCTGCCATGACACTCCTCCCTGGTGACAACGATAGACCAGGATCACACGGATCTGAATAAACAGAAACAAAAGAAAAAGGCCTTTATAGAAACATTGAAACCATTGCTAATGACCCACTTCTTCTCACTGGCTTTCAATTGGAGCCGAGTTAACTTTGAGACCTTGATTTTTTTCTGCTATTGTAAGATTTTAATTCTCAAATATCTATGATGTTTAACATTTTAATGCTTTTTGTATTTACTCTGTTTTTCTATTCTCTGATGTATGTATTTTAAGCCTGTTCAGCACTTTTAACAACTGTGGCTGCTTAGAAAATTCTATATAAAAAAACTTCAACTTGACAACGTTACTTGCAGCATTTAAAGACATTTATTTCTCAGTACATTTTTTATGGGATCTAATAATTCTCTTTCACTCCTTTCAAAACCCGATTTAAGCATCTCACTGAGTCTCATATACTCATAAACTCAGAGTTTATCAACGGTCTCTATGGTGATAGAGGAATTCAGCACTGGAATTACATAATTGTTACACACTGAGTGGATGGGAACACTTGATCCTCCTGTCAGACGATAGAAAAACCACATGCAAATGATGAAAAGATGAATCACAGCAGCACAGGACAACAATCAAGTATCTGTCAGACACATAGAAGCTGCTAAAACACATACGTCTCGTCCATTGTTGTCCATGACCTTAAATATATCTATAAAACAACTTCTATTCATGACTTCCAGACTCAGACACATGTCCTTAGACCATTCCACTTCAGTGAGGTAATGGGAAAAAGCAACTTTATCAACCCAATATTTAACTGTAAAATAACTGGGATATACATTAAGTGTCATTAATATCTCTTGTTAACCATTGACAACTTGAAACAACATCAAAGTATTGAACTTTAATGGCAGTTAAGTACCACTTTTACTGTTTCACTGCTTTGCTCAATGAAAATCCAACTTTCACTGGACACTATAGCTCATAATAAAGGCACATACATTTCTACACTATAAAACAGATGCAAGTCTGAAGGTCCAACTAAAATGAGAATGGAGTAAAATCTGAGAAAACAGGTTTGTATCATAAAACATATTCAAGCAAGTATACATATACTGCGCATGGACTAAAACAGCAAAAATACCTCCTGTTAAAAATACACAAAAATTGAGTTCTTGGCAGAACTCACCCTGCAGATGAGGAAAGACGGGGTATCTGAACATTGTCGCCATCTCTGCTATTTTTGATCAGAGTTTATTTTCAAGGAGAATCCAACACGAGCCGTCCTGTGTATCAGTAAACTGCAGAGCTTCCGAGAGGAGATGCGTTCTGTTCTGCACAGCTGTCTGCAACTGAGCTGGTCGGAGTTCAAAGTCGGTTTTATAGCCAAGCTCTCTCTCTCCTCTCTCTCTCTCTCTCTCTCTCTCTCCTCCCACTCACTTTCAAAGCACATCTCTAGATGAAGAATTTATAACCAAATTGTCCCGATTTCTTATGAAACAGTTTATTCACTAATAAATAAATATCATTAGTTGTTAGTTTATGGATTTTTTAAATGTTTTTATGAAATAGGCATGTGTATATATATACACACATTAGTTAGGGTAAAGTCTGTTTTATGATAGCAGTAAACTGAAGTACAAATACAGAATTAAATGGGACTTAACTTCAGCATTACTTTGGTTACAATAAATAGAACGTCTTGCACATCATTCTTTCCATAGACAGTATGTTTTTCCGGGAGTCTGAGGAATGACTAAGATCTACAAACAATCCTGTTCTCGAATTCCTGTGATTTTTGAGGCGTTGCCTGGTAACGAGTCTCTCATGTCTGCGACTGATAAGTACAGAAACAAACTGAAAACACACAGTGTTATTTTGGAACTCCACTCAGTCGCTGGTTGTTCCAGAGAATCATTTCACTGCACGTGCTAGACACAAAGGAGGAGGGGGAGTGTGTCCTCAGCGTCAAAACATGCATGCAGAAGGTTGATGCAATGATTCAAGAAACCACAAGAGGTCGACATTCTTGCATTGCAGGAACTAAATGGTGTCAGTTACATAACAAAGAAGCCAAAGATAAACATGAGGCTGCCTGCTGCAGAACAAAGAGAGAGATGCAACACATAAAAAAATACCGTTGATGGATATAATGTGAACAAATGAAAACACTGCTTTTACCAGTTCATTGTGATGCACAGTTGTAGTGAATAATCTCTTCTAGTCCCAGATTATTACCTTAAAAAATGTATCTTTACCAACTCAAAACAAATATTAAAATCTAAGCGTAGAATAAATACACTGACTCATTCATTAAATTAAGTAAGACACATTGGAAACACTTTGTGAATCTATTCCTCAGTTTATTTCACATGTATTTTCATACATTGACTACATCAGTGGCTGTGATGCTTTGGACGTGGCAGTCACAGGACAGGACACAGCGACGGTGAGGTGGGCAGAGCAGCTTGTGGCTGTAATCAGGAGCCAGACACACACCACACACACACACGTGCTGTGTACATCAAAAGGTGGCTTGTGTTAATGCCGGAAGCGGGGGGCTGAGCGACTTACAGACGGGCAGTGTTGTCAGAAGTGTCCGTTGGTTTAACACATCTGCTCTGACTTCCTCTGTTGCCCAGAGCGAGAGGGGAAGTGACATAGGGAGTTCAAAAGGGACCTGCAACCTCACAATTGGAACCCTGCTTAAAGTCAGACGTATCTCTGGTGGTTTTACACAGTTAGGCTCCCTCTGGTTTCATTTAGGAGCTATATAGATAGAATGTCACAGTTAAAGCCTGCAACACCTAAATACAGATAAAGTTGTCTTTAGTTGTGTCTCAAATCTCTCCTTTTACAGAAATCGTATATGTGTCTTTTTCAGAACTATACAACACCAGAACAACCCACCATGACAACACATACAATGTGTTCATATCTACCCATGAAAAGTCTTTTTGCAAAAACATGTACGTGTACGTTAACATCGCCCCAAGCAAGGATAACATGAAAACAACATTTTTGGGACAAGATTTACTGCTGTTCCAGGAATCCTATTAAAACAGTGTGTTTATTGGTTTTTGGGGACACACCCACACAGCAGAGACAGCAGAGACAGCACAGACACACACACACACACATATAATGAGACTCCAAATTCAACATGTCCAAGCATTCAGGGATAAAATGGGAAGAAAGTTGATGAATACAATGGAAACGGTGGAAAAGAACAAAAAACTGGGTCAGAAGAGAGTCTAGGAAAACAGAAGAGGAAGTTGGTCAGAGAGAGCTTTCCTCTGTTTACCCCACTCTCTTTCTCTGTCATCCTCATGACCTGTTTATGACTCATCTAACATACTGTGAAATGTCACATTTTTGAGCCTGCTCTCTACAGGAAGTACTTACTCAATCATTAGGGCAATAGACCAGAATAAATATAGAAAAAAGAAGTCTTAAAAGCTTAAATCCATGGAAGAGGCTGAAAGTTACATTTAAAATAATATATCACTCATGTCGGACTCACTGAATAGAAGTGAAAAGGAAATGTGTGTGTGACATTGTAAAAAGACGCGATCTGATGAATGTGTGTGATAGATGTGTTGTGCAATAGTGACTATGTTTTATTAAAGTTAACTGGCAGGTTGCATTAGAGCCTGAGTTATCTTGGAAGAGTAGAGCAGCAACACTGTGCCAAGTGACTGCATTACCACAGACAGCTCTGCTATAAGAGCTAACACACACGCACGCACGCACACGCACGCATTCATAATACCGACTAATATCTCAACTTCCTCCTAAACTGTCAAGTCGCCATGGAGACCTGAAATCACCCTGTGACACAGCACAACTTGCAGTGTGCTGACAATTCAAGGCTTCTTATGAGCTGCACTGAAAACACGCAACGTCAAAATAAAGTCGTCAAAATAATCATTAAAGGAGCCATTTTATGTTTATACTAGTGTGTTAATAAACACATAGTATTTTGTGTATGTAAGGTCTGTAAAGTTGAAAAGTCCACAGTAATGGGAGCTCCTACAGAAAACACTGCTCCCCGCCGGTAGTTGACCGATACTTTTGCATATTTATACCCCTCTATTGCACAATGCCCACCTAGTGGCTAGTCTAGCACGTTGACCAATCATCAGAGAGACAGAGAGAAAGAGACAGGAGCTGAAACCAAGTGTTCCAGACAGAGGCTGAAAAGAGGTGCAGCAGCAACAGACAGTATGAGGACAGTGGCCTGTAAACCTTTTCAGAATCAGAATCAGAAAAGCTTTTATTGCCAAGTAAGTTTGCACATACATGGAATTTGTTTTGATGTTGTTGGTGCATGTCAGACATCTCTAAATATATCAAGATAAAAAAAATCAAGTATTAAAATTTAACAATATAAATATAAAAATATATACACAGTATGTTTTTTGAAGGTAAAAAACGTGATAATCCAATTTAAAATTATGAACCTAAATGTGAGCACATCATGTCTCCTTACAAAAAGCTATAATTTATCTGTGTTGTTTTTGAAACAACAGTGATGAAGCCACATCGAATCATCACCTGCAGTTCAAATCAGCTCGATGGAACTTTAGGTGCTGTGCTGTTTTCATTCGGTCTTTTGCAAAAAGCTATGATGAACTCATTTTCCATTACCTGTTCAGCACCAAAGAACAGACATATTTATTGACAAGATGCTACACATACTGGAGCATTTAGCAGCTTTGTCCCTATGACGTTTTTCAAGCCCCAAAACAAAGTTAAAAAAGAGTGAATATTCAACTAAAAGCTTCAAATTGATGATACTACCCTGTGTCAGCTTGATGTGTAAATGGGCGACGGCATCCTTACATATCGATTTAAAAATGAGATTATGTTACGTTGCCAAAATAAATATTATGTCCTCTTTCAAATACATATAAATGATGTAAAAAGAAGCACTCTTCCTGGTATAAACTCAGCAGAAAGAGCACAGATGGGCAGAGTAATGATGAGAGATGTGGTGGACTACATACAGTAAATTGGCCACTATCTGTACTTATCTTTGTTTCAGACAAACAATACTGTATTTACTACAAGCTACAAAGCCAAATAAGTGGACTGTTACTCGACAAAACGTCAGAAAAACACAAAGCTAGATAATCACCACGTGTCAATATTGTACAGACTATGGACAAGCACATAGAACAAAAAGCAGAATAATGACATGGTTAACCCTTCTTGTGTCCCTCTTGAAAGACAGTAGACTTAGGCGAGGAGGGCAGCTGGTGGTAGGATACACCATCTGACCTCCTCCATCCTCCTCCTCCAGGATACAGGCACACACAGAGCAGACCCAAGCTCTGCAGAGGGAGGGGCAGCATGGGCCAGTTAACTGTCGTGTGTTGCTTGTGAACACATGACTGACCACACCCACTCCAACAGCAACCCTCAGCTGGGATTTATTTTCCACAGTAACCAGCACAAATGTGCACAGGCGGGGGGGAGGTCACATACACAAAAGCACAAATCAGCATTTTAGTTGGAAATATATACTGATCGTGGACACACAAAAAGAGAGATTTTTTTTAAATAACTAAAAGTCAATTCATGCTATTTTACATACGTTATTAGATATATATATTTATTAACAAGCTTACAGTGTAATTCCATAAGAATACGTCCTCCTTACGTAATTCAAGGGAGCAAACCACAATTTTGTCACTTGCATATTTTCTTGACAATGGCTCCAGAGCTGACAGCAATTAGTGAAATAAAAAACTTTCATAAGAAATACTTAACATTTTCTTGAAACTCAATTTACCATCTGCTCTCTCGCTCTGATATCTCCTCCCTGTCCCACATAGTTCCCCTCGTTCACTCTCCCTCTTTTTTTTTTTCTTGGCCTGATCATGTCTATTCCGCTCACAGATGGGAGGTCCAGCCCTCAGGGGAAATTGCGTCATCAATACCCCTAAAGCAACCCCCACACCCCATTCTTCCTCTCTCTCACACACACTCATTTGCTGTGTGTTTAAAGCCAGACAGATTTGGGTGTGCGTCTTCTATCCTTTCTGTTAATGAAGCGGCCATTCAGCCACAAACAGGGGAGGCCTAATTACGGACAGCTGAGGGAGGTGGGGGAGGGGGAGAAGGGTGTGTTTGTGTGTGAGAGAGCGAGAGTGACAGATAAGTAAAAGAGAAGCAGAGAGTTGGTGGCTGAGAAGTGACAATGAGCTTGTTGCTCACCAGAAAGAGCATGCACTGTATATGTACATGCTTGTTACCAGGCCTCCCCATGATGACACATAAGTCGTAGAGGGAAGCACAGTGACGTACAGGAATTTCATGCTTTCCTGTCACTCTTAACTGAAAACATGTTCAAAGTCAGGAACAAGAGAGGAAAAAAACACAGCCCACATACCTACAGCACTTGTTCGCATATGCACACGGTACAGCATGTGCATATGCAAGCAAAATAATATGCCCTCAGGAAAAACGGAACTGGCAGAGGATGCCAAAGAGTGAACTGGCCGACAAGAGAAGACTAAACACAAACATGTTTCAACAAAGCTAGCGCAGGGCTCGGCTCATGTGATTGCTATCAATGGTTTCAGTTGAATCTGTTACTAATTTATAATCACCAACCTACCAGTGCAGAGAAGATGACAGAGCGAGTGGTGTATGAAGATATGATTTTAATCCAAGTGCATTTCGGCTCAAAATACATTGAACTCCCATTTGCATTTGGCTAAACAAGACTCAATGATGGGATGATCGGAGGGAGAAACAAAGAGAGAGACATAAAGCAAAGGGGGAAGTGGTTCCTCAAAAGTATGCCGGGGAGTTTGGGGGTTGAGGTCTGTTTTGTATTTCCTGCCTTGGAGTGGTAGGGGGGGCCCGAAGCGGCAGAGAGAAGAGGAGCTGGGGAATTCTAGGGCCTCATCATGTACTGACCTCTTCAGGCACCCGCCCCACTCCCACAATACGATGATGTCACTAGGGAGACGCAAGGGTATGGGAATTTACAATCAGGGCTTTAGGGTTCGTAAAGCGCAGATGCGCACAAATGCACTGACACCCACCCGATAACGTAACACACAGAGATTCATGTGAGGAAGGCTGTTAGGATTTAGCTATGGTCTGTGTAAGGCCCTGATGTCATTAAGGGAGTACAAGGTGGTGCTGTAGACTGTCATGATGCAAAGTAAAAAGTCATTACAACGGCTGTCAGCCAAGAGTAATAGTTCATACAAAAACATCTTAATTACAGTCACTCCCTCCTCCTAACTTTAAAATATCTCTGTCGGCCCAGTGCTGACAAAGACTGAAACCATCCGAATTATCTTCTCATGATAACTGTGTGCGTTTGACTTTATCTCTGCATAAATCTGAAATATAAAGGGGAACTGTAAGTTTAAACTCTGACCATCACACACAGGACTTCTCTATGCACTCGACACTCAGCAACAATAACAATTATAATGTGATGTTGGGGTCTGATTCGAATCACAGTGTTGTGATCTCTAGTGGCTGCAGTTCCTCGAATCTGCGTCCATGTTACTTTCCGTCTCTCTTTGTATCCTGCAGATAACCACTATGGCTACGTTTGGTTTTGCCTGATTACAATGAGAGCTTGACTGTGTCCACATCCAGCTTTTAAGAGTTGATTGCAGTACATGAACAAGTGTCCCGCTGGCTGTGCCTTGACGTGATTGGGTCAACCTGTTGTATAAATAGGGTCTGATACCGATATCAACACATGATATCGGTATAGGTTGCATAGATCGCATCCTTCGAAGGAGGTGGAAGTCCTAGAAGTCCTGTTTTTAGAGCAAATAAGATGATAGCGCAGTGGTGAAACACGTCTGGTTGACAGTTGGCGTTCAGCACTGACTCACACTTTTGTTGCAGCACGTTGTGTGAGCCCCCAGGAGTTGAGGCAGATTACAGAATGAATGGGATGGATTGAAAAGGTAGCAGACACCACGTTGAGTCACGCTGTGGGAATGTGATGAACCTGCAATGTGATTATTGCTTTGGGCTCACAACAGCACAGGGCGGGTGGACACACACACACACACACACACACACACACACACACACACACACACACACACACACACACACACACATCTCTTTGAGTGACAGAAACATTTGGATGCACGCTACATGCACTTTTCTTTAAAAGGTTAAAATTAAAGTGCTTACTCAAACCAAATTCGGAACACATGTCCTGATGGTGACTGGTGGTGGAGGGGATGGGGGTGCAGTTTGGGGTCACACCTGTCAGTCAAATACAAAGGGCTGGTCTAAACCCTCTCACAGCTGACACTGACACATGTTCCTATATGTATATGTATAGACCCTATAAGAACAGTTGCACTGGGACAGAAGAGCAACACATGCACAGCAAACTAGACCGTTTTTTGCTCCACAGACGTACATACCCCTAGAAGGCAAATTACAGACAGAGCACGTGTGTTTCATGTGGCTCCTCCTCACTTAGATATAAACATGTGCCTATGTGCTGCACGTTCCTCACGAACATCACCCATCTGCATGCAGTCTGTCTGTCTGTCTCTTCGGTGGTTGTAAAAGCTGTATAGTTAAATAAAAAAGCCACAGCCGACTGGTCTGGCTCAGATGTGTCAAGTGCTGTTCAGTCATAAAGGAAGTGTCTTTGTTACGGCTCCACAGGCAGTTTCCAGATACAAAGCTTTGTGCTTTACTGCTGTTTTCTACCTCATGGAGCAGAGTCACGCCCCCTCCTCGCCGTCAACTGGCTGAGCCCAGCTGGAAGCTTCAATCTCATTGGCTGGGAGGAGGCACACTGGAGAGGATTTGGGAGGTACTCCTTTGTTTACATGGTAGTAGAGAAAACCCCAATAACAAATGTTACCTTGGCAAACCAGACAATCTACAGTTAGCCAGACAGACACACAGGAGTGTAAAGCCACACACACACACACACACACACACACACACACACACACACACACACACACACACACACACACACACACACACACACACACACACACACACACACACACACGCACACACACACACACACACATAATGATTTAACTTGGTGTCCCAATTTAACAGGCCAAATGACAAGTCTTTGTTCTCTGTGCTTTATGCACAACATAACACAAAATATAAGCTGCAGGCATATTTTTAGTAGGGGACAGTCGGCAATCATGTGGTTTCATTGTCTGATGGAACTTTCCAAAGCCAATATACATTCTGGAAACCCTGCAGAATTCAGGCTGCAACAGAAACAAGAGGCGCATGTTCCTGTTTGCGTTTTATAATAAGAAGACAGGATCATATATCTTGATACCGACTACAAAAGAACTTAATCCAATTCATGCAGCTCAGACTCCCATCTCTCTATACTTCAACCTAAGATGCTGCAAGGAGGAAGGCATTTAGAATCTGTGTGCGTGCGTGCCTGTGTCATCCATTCCTCGAGACGACGCAAAGTGGTCAGCGCGGTAATGGGGCTTCATTGTGATTGAAGCTGCAGCGTAACAGCAGGAAAATCAATTGGATTCTATGAGAAGCTGAGTCTCTGTAGGTGTGTCTGTGTGCGTTTGTTTTAGTCTGTGGTGTGCACATACTCTATACATCTTATCTCCCTTTTATGACTGAATCAACATAAAGTCCTCAGGCAGCTCAAACAACTGAGTCAAGCTTCTACATGTCTGACTTCAGTATGAACTGACCCCCACCCTCCTCCTTACCACACAAGCCCCCACACCTTATCCACACTCCTCATCAGGAAACTCAATATCCAAAATTATGACATCATAATCTAAAACCATGGTAACAAGACCACAGCACAGTGTAAACAAACTCTTTGTGCCGTTGTAAGATCCTATGATTGCATCACTTGTGTTTGCATTGCATCATAATATTTCGATCAGGGCAGAAACTCAAACAGTGTCTGAGAAAAAGCTGTTGAAACAGACCATAAAGACAAAACAGCCAAACAACACATTTTTAACATGTAAACAAAAAGATTTCTCGTTAAGGTTATTGTTCTATTTCACAGTAGCCTGCTCATTCCTTATTACCTCAGCCAAGGTGGTTGATGAAAAACACCAGGCGTGGTTAGGCTACTGATATTTATGAGTGCGTGCCATATATTTTTTGTTTGGGGACTGTTGGGACTTGTCAGAGGTATGTGCCCTTATCTACTGAATGCCATTCTAGTTATGAAATTGTAGGTCTCGGAAAAGCTGTGTTTCAGTTTCAGGGTAAGTCATACCAGCTTGAGGAGGTGAATAAAACACTTCCTGTGGTAGATCTTTGGTGATTCATGTTTGTGTGCAGTGCCCACTGGAGTTGTACATGTGTATATAAAGGCAAAAGAAACTGCTTATGTATCTCAGAAATGTTTTATTTCTCATTCTTCACTTCTTCAATTCTAACTGACTAGCGGGGGTTTCAGGTGTTTAACATCAATGGGTCTTAACCTATAAGGTTGAGCAAAGGTGTTACGCCACCCGGAATTTATATATCTAGTTTTGTGACTAGATCTCTAGACTTCCCAGTGCACAAACTTTATTTACATGGCTTATTAACAGGAAGACTTGAAATAACATTTGTTGCAAAGGGAGCTTTCACCACAAACAATATGTGAAGAACTTAAAGTGCCTGATCATGAAACACACACACACACACACACACACACACACACACACACACACACACACACACACACACACACACACACACACACACACACACACACACACACACACACACACACACACACACACACACACAGCAACACCGTCTCGTGCAGTGTGGGTCCTGAGGATCAGCGCTTTCTGCTGAGTGGGTCAGATTTTGATACCACAGACAGACCAGCAGGACTGAGGGAGATAATACTGTCAACACACTTGTGGGTCGCCACTGTACACCCCCTCCTGAACACACACACACTGTCCTGACCCAAATACCTTGATTTCCTTGAGGTCAGGTTGAGTCCTTGACATGGACTCGAGATTCTATAATGATACATCTGAAAAAAACTGCGCCCGAAACCACTAATGGACACATGCCATTATAAAATGGAAAGTCAGACATTTCATTCACATATTTAAATTCCTGTGAGTGCAATAATAATGGAGCAGAGAGCATTCCAGTTGTAACACACACACACACACACACACACACACACACACACACACACACACACACACACAGTGACAGCATCAGCTCTTACGGGAAACAGGAGACATCAACAAGAGAGACAGAGTGAAAGGAACAGGAGAGAGGAGGGGAGGGGGGTTCAAAGATCAGAAAACAGATGTAAATCGTTTAGAAAACTCTCCCAGAATGACTAACACATGTGCAAGAAACTTTCCCCTCCCTGCACACACACACACAAATGAAGGCTCTGCACATAGACTGTATAACATACTCATTCATACCACCTGCTTTAGTTGGTTCTCCTCTCACGAGAACACATCTGATAACCCACAGTTTAACTGCTTCACATGTTGAAGTTTGACAGAAATCATAAGCCACTATGGAAAAGAGATGATACAGGTTTAGTTTGAGACTGACAGACGTGTTGCAACTTCACAACGTAACACACACACACACACACACACCTCATGACAGTTGGAGTCTGAGAGCCTGATGACAGCAGCAGGCCAGTGTGTCAACTCTGACTGGGGCCATGTGCTTTGACACACAAGGCTGGTAGTCATTGCTGTGCTATCACACAAACGATGAATTCAGACACAGCTCATCTACGACATATGTCCTGTTCTTATACTGCCTGTCCAGCAATCAGGCCTCATTTAGAGGACACAGACACTATACTACAACTATTTATATTAATACACTTTATTTATATGGCACTTTTCTTGTTAACCACAAGAAATTGACCCCCCCAAAAAAATCTTTGAAAAAGGAAAACATTGTGGCATGACTATATAACTTGTAGCATGAGGACTGACAGTGTAACTAGTAGGATGACAGTACTACTTTAGTGAAACGTAAGAAAAACAGAGCACAATTCTCGATCATAAATCTCATTTATACAAATCTGTAATCACTTGTGTTTTGAAGTTTTAAATGACATGTATACACATATCGTCACGTGTGCTTTCCATGTAAAGTCCCATAACATCGTCTTTGCAGACACACACACAGACACACAGACACACCAGGAATAACAAAAGCTGATGTTTTCCTCCACTATTCTCCTCCGAGAGGACAAAGTGTCCGTGAACACACCACAGTGGCACAAAGTAAACGCAACACAACAACCTCAACGTGTTTGTTCTCCGCGGGCTCCTACAGTCACGCGCTACAACAAAAGACAGACACAATGAAACAAGAGTTTGTATTTTGCAATCTCATCCTCTCATTCTCTTCATCTCTCCTTCCCTCCTCTATCCTTTCTTTCTCCCCCACAAACCCCTGCTTCAGTGGACACACACACACACACGCGCGCACACACACACACACACACACAGTTCACAAACAACGTGCGGCTTTTGTTGGTGAAACATCGCGAAAAAAACACCTCGCGCACAGACACGCGCGCGCACACACCTACCTTCAAAGTCGACTTCTCCAACTCAACTTGTTCGGTTTTTAAAAATGACAAAGTGACTCGGGTTCATCGGAGCGTCTCCAGATCACTTCTCCGGGCCGAGGTGTGTCTGCGAGACTCCTGCTCTGAGAAACTGTTCAAACACACACTGACGCACGCACACTGACACACACTGACACGCACTCTCAGCCCGGACACAGAAAATGTAAATTTAAGCTGGGTGGGAGGGATGGAGTGACGTAGACGGAGGCTCCTCCTCCTCTGTCTTCATCTGAGTGCAGGGACTCCTCCTGCTCAGGGCGGGGCGTGCGTGGAGCCCACGAGCACCCGCACACACACGAGCACCCACGTACACACCATAGACTGTATGGTACACACACACACACACACACACACACGCACACACACACGAGCACCCACATGCAGACGAGCACCCACGTACACACACACAGACACACAAGCCAGGTAAAATACAAAATATATATAGATCATAAAAGTTCCATACAACATCTGACAATTGTAAAAACCTGAGCCAATATTTGAGAAAATGGTGAAACAGTGAAAATTTAGACTACTACTATACTATTTTATAGATATAAGATCATTTATTTTATGGATACAAATATATCTATTTTATATTCAACATTTTAATATGAGCTTATTTCATTCTTTATGCTTATATTTCAAATCAATAAGTCTGTCTTTTTGATTTTTATATCAGAATAAATCATGTTTACCATTTTTGTAAAGTGACTAAATCTATCATATTTTCATCATTTTGATTTACTACGGGTGTCGTCGTTTTTACCCTGTCTAACTCTAGTTTGATATATTCTTGTTCTGTTCTTTTTAGTATGATTTATATATAAATATATATTCAAAATATATTAGTGGACCATTTTTACATCATAAAATGTCTTGTACTTGTATAAAAATTATACTTAACAAAAAAAAGGTAGTCCAAGACAAAAATGCACATACATGTTTCATCATGCTGGCCTTCATCAGGGTGACTAACCAGAAGTAAAGGAGGAAAAAGATGTATATTGGCCTTTTCTTAACCCAAATATCATTGAGTAATTTCCCCTTTTCTTGAAGAAGTTACGAAGTTTGTTCCCAAAGACGGATCATCTGATCATCCGTCACTTTGACTACAACAGCTCAGTCTGCTGCTGCTGTTGGTGCAGACTGAATATCCAGAGCATTCTCTGTGATAAAGACTAATCTGCTTACTGATGAAGGTGGATCTGCTTATCCATCATCCTTCTGTTCAATCGGCTCACCCAAGCCCCCAGTTTCATGGTGTTCTATGGGTTGACTTATTTCAGGGGCTATATACAGTGTTATTCTCTCACTGGGTTTGATCCCTGTTTTGGATAAAGATCTAAGTTGCTGCAACAGCAGAGCAGGATTACTGGAAATGACCGAAAAAAGAGAGTACAAATGGGCCAAAGGGTCTGCTTTGAAATCTAAACATGTGGGAGGAGGGGGAGCATCTGAGAAGTAAAAACATTCCTAAGGACCTTCTCATAATTTAGGAGAGGGGTGACTAAAGTGTGGAGCTAAACAATAGGATGAGTCATGACAGGGATCTCCTCTGACAGAGGGGGACCCTCCCTCCAGAGTCGGGCAGAGCTCCCACCATGCAGGAAACAGATGTGTACAGACCAAGTGTTTGTGTGTGTGAGAGAAACCAAACGTTACAGCAACGATCCCTTAGAACGATCCCGAAAAAACATCCCCACCAGGCCACTGGATCACATGTGCTGTTATTTCTCCAAGGGATATTTCCACATTTTAGGATCTATATAAAAATATTTATTCTATTACTTACAGAGTGAGATAAGAATGATACTTATATCTGTAAGTTATTATTTGTAGCAATAGAGAAAGCAGCTGACTAGCTTAGCATAATGACTGCAAACAAAGGGAAACTGCTAGCTTGGCTCTGTTCGAAGGCAACCACACACTCTTCCCTGCATGTAAAGCCTAACCCTAACTATTGTATATTGTTTGTTTGTTTGTACTAAATGTACAAAAAAATATTAATTTGAGGTATAAACGATTACAGCTATAGGAAGAAAGTACTTCCTCACTGTTTAAGTAAAACAATCTCTCCACAGATCTGCTGTATCACGTTGGTTGGTTTCAGGGAAGTTACAAACTTCTTCTTCTAAACCACAGCTGTGATGAAGAGATCCAGAGGAACAGTTTCATTGCTGAGACATACCCAATTATTGGTTTCAACAAGTGTAATATATAGATAGAATACACACAAAAATCACTATATCACGGTTACCTTAAAGTTTTGTTGTGCTTGTATATGCAACGTGATGCCAGCTCCAAAAGTTTGCATGTCCCTTGACCTGTGGGGAAACCTATGTTGACATGTCAACTTACTCACACAGTCCATAGTCCTGAGTACTTTGCTTCACTGTAAATAAAGGCTGATTGGTGCATGTGGAGAGGTTTGGACATTGAAGGTCATCTTGTTACCTCTTCCTGTGTGTATATGGGGGTTTCCTCACTGGAGTGGGACAGCCTGATGACCCCCTCCTCACTATCACACACTGCTGGTATTAGCCTTATTTCTGGGACAGTTGTTTCTCTTATCGTCCAAGTGTTTCCCACCATTCTCGCACTGTTGTATGTGTGTGTGTACACGTAGGTATGCATGTGAGGCCCTGTGTTTTTTTCTCCGTCAGGCCTCCAAGGACCCCCCCATTTTAAACAGGATGTGGCAGTTATCTGAAGACCATGGTGACACAGAGGCTTTCCTGTCAGCGTGGGCAGGTCTTAGAACTGATAATAGTGATAATAGTGAATCGGTTTTTGAAAAAAAAAGTGAAGAATATTCTTGAGATGAGAATTAACGATCCTTTGCTCTATGGTAAAGAAAAATAACACGTAACAAATAGGTATTATAAATGCACAAAGAGAAAATAATCTCTTCACTGTTCTATTGTGAGCGAGGAAGATGGTAAATAATTGCTCATAATTGCAGTGTTCATAAACACCACTGGACCACGTGTGTGACCTACTTCTGAATGATTGGGGGTTTACAGCAGCATTCCACCCACCATATGATGAAGCAGCGTGTGTTCAAGAGCTTTCGATTAAATCTGAATTACTTTTTTAACTTGTTGTTCCATCAAGCCTCTATTTTCTTCTTCCTCTCTCTCACTGATCCTGACCAGACTTAATGCATTCTTTCCACTCTGTTTCCTCCCTCTCTCCTGTCTGATCCAGCAACAGTTTAGGCCTCAAAACCTCAGCACACTGGTAGAGAAACCACAAGATAAAATCTATGTGCTAAAGCGATTTTCCACATTTGTTTGAGAGGAAATCGCCAATTAGGTCACTATAAGTCTTTGTGACTTCATTAGTTGTCTATATGTGTTTGCATGCATGTGTGTATGTTACAAAGAGGGAGTGTTGTCCAGGTTGTTTGTGTAGTTTTAACAAGGCTGGCTGCTGGTGGGCGACACCCTCACTCTCATCCTGTCTGGACTTCTTGGGGCAATAATGCTTTCAGCTTTTCCTGCCTTTCCCTCTTATCCCTGTGAGTGTCCAACCGAAGTTCAGCTAATTCAATCACTGCTGGATGACTCACACCACAGTGTCACCTTCTACATACACATGCACCATGGTGTCTGGCGGGGTGAGGTTTGTGAGATCAGTGGATGTTTCAGCTTTCAGCATACTTGTGAAATTATCTCTTGTTCTCCATCCTCATCAGCCACCCAAACTCTCCATGTCTCAACTGACACAACATCATGCTTTGGCATTCTGTCTAATGTAGATATGTTTTGTCATTTACTGTTTATTTGTCTGAATTCCCTGTTTTTTGATGTCCATTTTTATGAATAGAGACATAAAAGTTTGGAGAAACAAAAGTTCCTGTGACAAATACATTTCATTGTCACTGATCACTGACTCTATTTTCCAGAGCTGCCTCTCTTTGGAAGATATGGACCTTGAAGTTTTTTTTTGTTGTATATTTAATATTCATTGCTGTGTATTTTCCAGTTATCACTCTGCTACCAGTCATATGATGCAAATCTGACCACAAACTAAATCTATTCAAATGAAAAACGATTCTTTCAAGCGTAGTAGATGAGCAAATTACGGACTGCATGTGATTTATGATATTTGCATGCCTTTGTGTCCATGTTTGCATGTGTTTGAATGTCAAGCATGCAAGCACATGAAAAAAAGGCTCCAGATACAGTAATTTCACTGCAGTTCTTGGATGTTGTCGCCGAGGCTGTTATTACTGGTCCAGCTGCCCAGATTTATTGAGCTTCACTGTACAGAGCCTCTGCACTTAGCCTGATGACTGCCAACAGGAAGGAGAGCAGAGGCTCAGTTACAGTACAGTAAGAGGTGGAATATCCACATTACTGGACAAATGTGTCCACAACCTAACGTGTCCATTTAATCACATGACCTCAGGCATGTGTTTATGTGTGTGTGGGTATATATCTTTACTGCACTCGTAAAAATTGATCCTATATTTGCGTTTGTGCTTGGGATGGGGGCTGAAGGGGCAGTAGGAGCATGACGGAGGTCTCTCAGCCGTAAACAGCATCTTCACTGAAATGTTCATAAACAGTATATGCTAACAGTAAGCTAATCACCTTTTTTTTAGCGATTTTTAACAAAATATGTCGATACACCAGCTGTTACATTCTGATTGAGATCATGTAATCGTTCCTCTACCTTCTTCTATCAAGGGATGGGAGGACAACCTGAAAAAGTGACCTCAGACGACAGACACCGCCACTACTCTTTCAGAATTTGACAACTACCAGCACTGGACATGCTAACACTGCTCTCTCACTGGACGTTGCACTCCCAATCCTTTTCAGATTAGCGTTCTAAACACTAAGTGCTGAAGCACCACAGACTACAGCAAACCCTGTAGTCTGGACGAAGCAGGCGAAGAACCATGGTTCAGGATAATATATCAACTGTCATTTCCCAGAATCAGTTACCCCACCTTTAACTAATACTCATTGTACTATTTCTAAATACAGGCATGAAAAGCTGTTCTATTGCTTGGGTTAGGTGCAAACATACAGTGCAAACAAGGTGGAATATTTCGTCACAGTACTGTTAGACATTTGCTTGCAGATTGTGTACACGTAGATCTTTCAGTAACAGTAGTCAATCATTAAAGGTGTAGGGACCAAAGAGAAAAAAAGATTTCAGGTCAAATGCTGGAGGTGAACAGGCCTGTGATAAAATCTAGAGGAGACACAACATACTAAACATATATCTGTCTGTTCGCTTGTTATCCGTCTGTCTTTCTGCTTGTTTGTGTGAATAAGCAGGATTTCCAACCTGGAGCTCAGGAAGGCCCTTCCAACAACAATAAACTCACACACACAAATACAACATGACCAGAGGAAATCAAGGTCAACGTGACTATTGTGTGCATGTGCGTGTGATAGAGGGAGACAAAGACAGAGACAGAGGAGGTTCTGTACTTACATTACCCCCTGGTGAATCATAATCTCTTCTCTTATCCCTGGTGGAGGGGGGCACAGAAGTCTGTCTGCATTGTTTAAAATTTCTCTCACTGGAATAAAGAGACTGCTGTTGTGAGGCGAACACTGTTCATTGTGTTGATAGAACAACTCTGAGGGTGAATAGCTCTGCGCTGCTTGCTCGAAACGGGCTGAAATTTGGTGTGGGTGCGTGGCTGTCTCCCCTTTAGGATGTGTGAAATGCCCAAGTCTCTACAACTTCTACGACGAAAAAAAGTTATTCAAAAATATTGTGTACTTTTTGGTTGAGATTTGGTGGTTTGACCCCTTTCGGAGGTCAAAGAAGTTTGGGGATGGTACCAATGGATCCTAATTGCAACCCTAACCCTAACCCTAACCTAATTGCAACCCTAACCCTAATCACAACCCTAACCCTAACCCTAATTGCAACCCTAACCCTAATCACAACCCTAACCCTAACCCTAATTGCAACCCTAACCCATATTAGGGATTAATTGGAATAACTCCGCGCTGCTTGCTCGAAACGTGCTGAAATGCGGTGTGGTTGTGTGGCAGGCCACCCTTTATTAATCATGAAATGCACAAGTCTCTAGGACTTTCAGAAGAAAAGTTATTCAAAAATATCTTGAACTTTTTTTTATAGATTTGGTGGTTTCACCATTTCCAAAGGTCGTAGAAGCTCGGGGATGGTCCCAATGGATCGGGCAGAGCCACATTAGTTGAGATGGAACCAACTTCCAAGTCTCTATGACCTTCAGAAAAAAAATTATTGAACAATATCTTGAACTCCTATAGGTTTTCATCCCTAACCCTAACCCTAATCACAACCAAAAAATCAAACACTAATCACAACCCTAACCCTACCCCTTCCAAAGGTCGTAGAAGCTCGGGGGTGGTACCAATGGATCGGGCATAGCCACATTAGTGGAGATGGAACCAACTTCCAAGTCTCTATGACCTACAGAAAAAAAGTTATTGAAGAATATCTTGAGCTCCAATGGGTATTCATCCCTAACCCTAACCCTAATACCAACCCTAACCCTAACCCTAATCACAACCCTAACCCTAACCCTAACCCTAATTGCAACCCTAACCCTAACCCTAATTGCAACCCTAACCCATATTAGGGATTAATTGGAATAACTCTGCGCTGCTTGCTCGAAACGTGCTGAAATTCGGTGTGGTTGTGTGGCAGGTCACCCTTTATTAATCATGAAATGCACAAGTCTCTAGGACTTTCAGAAGAAAAGTTATTCAAAAATATCTTGTACCTTTTTTTATAGATTTGGTGGTTTCACCATTTCCGAAGGTCGTAGAAGCTCGGGGATGGTCCCAATGGATCGGGCAGAGCCACATTAGTTGAGATGGAACCAACTTCCAAGTCTCTATGACCTTCAGAAAAAAAGTTATTGAACAATATCTTGAACTCCTATGGATTTTCATCCCTAACCCTAACCCTAATCACAACCAAAAAATCAAACACTAATCACAACCCTAACCCTACCCCTTCCAAAGGTCGTAGAAGCTCGGGGGTGGTACCAATGGATCGGGCATAGCCACATTAGTGGAGATGGAACCAACTTCCAAGTCTCTATGACCTACAGAAAAAAAGTTATTGAAGAATATCTTGAGCTCCAATGGGTATTCATCCCTAACCCTAACCCTAATACCAACCCTAACCCTAACCCTAATCACAACCCTAACCCTAATTGCAACCCTAACCCTAACCCTAACCCTAATTGCAACCCTAACCCATATTAGGGATTAATTGGAATAACTCTGCGCTGCTTGCTCGAAACGTGCTGAAATTCGGTGTGGTTGTGTGGCAGGCCACCCTTTATTAATCATGAAATGCACAAGTCTCTAGGACTTTCAGAAGAAAAGTTATTCAAATATATCTTGAACTTTTTTTTTATAGATTTGGTGGTTTCACCATTTCCAAAGGTCGTAGAAGCTCGGGGATGGTCCCAATGGATCGGGCAGAGCCACATTAGTTGAGATGGAACCAACTTCCAAGTCTCTATGACCTTCAGAAAAAAAGTTATTGAACAATATCTTGAACTCCTATAGGTTTTCATCCCTAACCCTAACCCTAATCACAACCAAAAAATCAAACACTAATCACAACCCTAACCCTACCCCTTCCAAAGGTCGTAGAAGCTCGGGGGTGGTACCAATGGATCGGGCATAGCCACATTAGTGGAGATGGAACCAACTTCCAAGTCTCTATGACCTACAGAAAAAAAGTTATTGAAGAATATCTTGAGCTCCAATGGGTATTCATCCCTAACCCTAACCCTAATAGCAACCCTAACCCTAACCCTAATCACAACCCTAACCCTAACCCTAATTGCAACCCTAACCCTAACCCTAATTGCAACCCTAACCCATATTAGGGATTAATTGGAATCACTCCGCGCTGCTTGCTCGAAACGTGCTGAAATTCGGTGTGGTTGTGTGGCAGGTCACCCTTTATTAATCATGAAATGCACAAGTCTCTAGGACTTTCAGAAGAAAAGTTATTCAAAAATATCTTGTACCTTTTTTTATAGATTTGGTGGTTTCACCATTTCCGAAGGTCGTAGAAGCTCGGGGATGGTCCCAATGGATCGGGCAGAGCAACATTAGTGGAGATGGAACCAACTTCCAAGTCTCTATGACCTACAGAAAAAAAGTTATTGAAGAATATCTTGAGCTCCAATGGGTATTCATCCCTAGCCCTAACCCTAATAGCAACCCTAACCCTAACCCTAATCACAACCCTAACCCTAACCCTAACCCTAATTGCAACCCTAACCCTAACCCTAACCCTAACCCTAATTGCAACCCTAACCCATATTAGGGATTAATTGGAATAACTCCGCGCTGCTTGCTCGAAACGTGCTGAAATTCGGTGTGGTTGTGTGGCAGGCCACCCTTTATTAATCATGAAATGCACACGTCTCTAGGACTTTCAGAAGAAAAGTTATTCAAAAATATCTTGTACCTTTTTTTATAGATTTGGTGGTTTCACCATTTCCGAAGGTCGTAGAAGCTCGGGGATGGTCCCAATGGATCGGGCAGAGCAACATTAGTGGAGATGGAACCAACTTCCAAGTCTCTATGACCTTCAGAAAAAAAGTTATTGAACAATATCTTGAACTCCTATGGATTTTCATCCCTAACCCTAACCCTAATCACAACCAAAAAATCAAACACTAATCACAACCCTAACCCTACCCCTTCCAAAGGTCGTAGAAGCTCGGGGGTGGTACCAATGGATCGGGCATAGCCACATTAGTGGAGATGGAACCAACTTCCAAGTCTCTATGACCTACAGAAAAAAAGTTATTGAAGAATATCTTGAGCTCCAATGGGTATTCATCCCTAACCCTAACCCTAATAGCAACCCTAACCCTAACCCTAATCACAACCCTAACCCTAATTGCAACCCTAACCCTAACCCTAACCCTAATTGCAACCCTAACCCATATTAGGGATTAATTGGAATAACTCTGCGCTGCTTGCTCGAAACGTGCTGAAATTCGGTGTGGTTGTGTGGCAGGCCACCCTTTATTAATCATGAAATGCACAAGTCTCTAGGACTTTCAGAAGAAAAGTTATTCAAATATATCTTGAACTTTTTTTTTATAGATTTGGTGGTTTCACCATTTCCAAAGGTCGTAGAAGCTCGGGGATGGTCCCAATGGATCGGGCAGAGCCACATTAGTTGAGATGGAACCAACTTCCAAGTCTCTATGACCTTCAGAAAAAAAGTTATTGAACAATATCTTGAACTCCTATAGGTTTTCATCCCTAACCCTAACCCTAATCACAACCAAAAAATCAAACACTAATCACAACCCTAACCCTACCCCTTCCAAAGGTCGTAGAAGCTCGGGGGTGGTACCAATGGATCGGGCATAGTCACATTAGTGGAGATGGAACCAACTTCCAAGTCTCTATGACCTACAGAAAAAACGTTATTGAAGAATATCTTGAGCTCCAATGGGTATTCATCCCTAACCCTAACCCTAATAGCAACCCTAATCACAACCCTAACCCTAACCCTAATTGCAACCCTAACCCTAACCCTAATTGCAACCCTAACCCATATTAGGGATTAATTGGAATAACTCTGCGCTGCTTGCTCGAAACGTGCTGAAATTCGGTGTGGTTGTGTGGCAGGCCACCCTTTATTAATAATGAAATGCACAAGTCTCTAGGACTTTCAGAAGAAAAGTTATTCAAATATATCTTGAACTTTTTTTTTATAGATTTGGTGGTTTCACCATTTCCAAAGGTCGTAGAAGCTCAGGGATGGTCCCAATGGATCGGGCAGAGCCACATTAGTTGAGATGGAACCAACTTCCAAGTCTCTATGACCTTCAGAAAAAAAGTTATTGAACAATATCTTGAACTCCTATAGGTTTTCATCCCTAACCCTAACCCTAATCACAACCAAAAAATCAAACACTAATCACAACCCTAACCCTACCCCTTCCAAAGGTCGTAGAAGCTCGGGGGTGGTACCAATGGATCGGGCATAGCCACATTAGTGGAGATGGAACCAACTTCCAAGTCTCTATGACCTACAGAAAAAAAGTTATTGAAGAATATCTTGAGCTCCAATGGGTATTCATCCCTAACCCTAACCCTAATAGCAACCCTAACCCTAACCCTAATCACAACCCTAACCCTAACCCTAATTGCAACCCTAACCCTAACCCTAACCCTAATTGCAACCCTAACCCATATTAGGGATTAATTGGAATAACTCTGCGCTGCTTGCTCGAAACGTGCTGAAATTCGGTGTGGTTGTGTGGCAGGCCACCCTTTATTAATCATGAAATGCACAAGTCTCTAGGACTTTCAGAAGAAAAGTTATTCAAATATATCTTGAACTTTTTTTTTATAGATTTGGTGGTTTCACCATTTCCAAAGGTCGTAGAAGCTCGGGGATGGTCCCAATGGATCGGGCAGAGCCACATTAGTTGAGATGGAACCAACTTCCAAGTCTCTATGACCTTCAGAAAAAAAGTTATTGAACAATATCTTGAACTCCTATAGGTTTTCATCCCTAACCCTAACCCTAATCACAACCAAAAAATCAAACACTAATCACAACCCTAACCCTACCCCTTCCAAAGGTCGTAGAAGCTCGGGGGTGGTACCAATGGATCGGGCATAGCCACATTAGTGGAGATGGAACCAACTTCCAAGTCTCTATGACCTACAGAAAAAAAGTTATTGAAGAATATCTTGAGCTCCAATGGGTATTCATCCCTAACCCTAACCCTAATAGCAACCCTAACCCTAACCCTAATCACAACCCTAACCCTAACCCTAATTGCAACCCTAACCCTAACCCTAACCCTAATTGCAACCCTAACCCATATTAGGGATTAATTGGAATAACTCTGCGCTGCTTGCTCGAAACGTGCTGAAATTCGGTGTGGTTGTGTGGCAGGCCACCCTTTATTAATCATGAAATGCACAAGTCTCTAGGACTTTCAGAAGAAAAGTTATTCAAATATATCTTGAACTTTTTTTTTATAGATTTGGTGGTTTCACCATTTCCAAAGGTCGTAGAAGCTCGGGGATGGTCCCAATGGATCGGGCAGAGCCACATTAGTTGAGATGGAACCAACTTCCAAGTCTCTATGACCTTCAGAAAAAAAGTTATTGAACAATATCTTGAACTCCTATAGGTTTTCATCCCTAACCCTAACCCTAATCACAACCAAAAAATCAAACACTAATCACAACCCTAACCCTACCCCTTCCAAAGGTCGTAGAAGCTCGGGGGTGGTACCAATGGATCGGGCATAGCCACATTAGTGGAGATGGAACCAACTTCCAAGTCTCTATGACCTACAGAAAAAACGTTATTGAAGAATATCTTGAGCTCCAATGGGTATTCATCCCTAACCCTAACCCTAATAGCAACCCTAACCCTAACCCTAATCACAACCCTAACCCTAACCCTAATTGCAACCCTAACCCTAACCCTAACCCTAACCCTAATTGCAACCCTAACCCATATTAGGGATTAATTGGAATAACTCTGCGCTGCTTGCTCGAAACGTGCTGAAATTCGGTGTGGTTGTGTGGCAGGCCACCCTTTATTAATCATGAAATGCACAAGTCTCTAGGACTTTCAGAAGAAAAGTTATTCAAATATATCTTGAACTTTTTTTTTTATAGATTTGGTGGTTTCACCATTTCCAAAGGTCGTAGAAGCTCGGGGATGGTCCCAATGGATCGGGCAGAGCCACATTAGTTGAGATGGAACCAACTTCCAAGTCTCTATGACCTTCAGAAAAAAAGTTATTGAACAATATCTTGAACTCCTATAGGTTTTCATCCCTAACCCTAACCCTAATCACAACCAAAAAATCAAACACTAATCACAACCCTAACCCTACCCCTTCCAAAGGTCGTAGAAGCTCGGGGGTGGTACCAATGGATCGGGCATAGCCACATTAGTGGAGATGGAACCAACTTCCAAGTCTCTATGACCTACAGAAAAAAAGTTATTGAAGAATATCTTGAGCTCCAATGGGTATTCATCCCTAACCCTAACCCTAATAGCAACCCTAACCCTAACCCTAATCACAACCCTAACCCTAACCCTAATTGCAACCCTAACCCTAACCCTAACCCTAATTGCAACCCTAACCCATATTAGGGATTAATTGGAATAACTCTGCGCTGCTTGCTCGAAACGTGCTGAAATTCGGTGTGGTTGTGTGGCAGGCCACCCTTTATTAATCATGAAATGCACAAGTCTCTAGGACTTTCAGAAGAAAAGTTATTCAAATATATCTTGAACTTTTTTTTTATAGATTTGGTGGTTTCACCATTTCCAAAGGTCGTAGAAGCTCGGGGATGGTCCCAATGGATCGGGCAGAGCCACATTAGTTGAGATGGAACCAACTTCCAAGTCTCTATGACCTTCAGAAAAAAAGTTATTGAACAATATCTTGAACTCCTATAGGTTTTCATCCCTAACCCTAACCCTAATCACAACCAAAAAATCAAACACTAATCACAACCCTAACCCTACCCCTTCCAAAGGTCGTAGAAGCTCGGGGGTGGTACCAATGGATCGGGCATAGCCACATTAGTGGAGATGGAACCAACTTCCAAGTCTCTATGACCTACAGAAAAAACGTTATTGAAGAATATCTTGAGCTCCAATGGGTATTCATCCCTAACCCTAACCCTAATAGCAACCCTAACCCTAACCCTAATCACAACCCTAACCCTAACCCTAATTGCAACCCTAACCCTAACCCTAACCCTAACCCTAATTGCAACCCTAACCCATATTAGGGATTAATTGGAATAACTCTGCGCTGCTTGCTCGAAACGTGCTGAAATTCGGTGTGGTTGTGTGGCAGGCCACCCTTTATTAATCATGAAATGCACAAGTCTCTAGGACTTTCAGAAGAAAAGTTATTCAAATATATCTTGAACTTTTTTTTTTATAGATTTGGTGGTTTCACCATTTCCAAAGGTCGTAGAAGCTCGGGGATGGTCCCAATGGATCGGGCAGAGCCACATTAGTTGAGATGGAACCAACTTCCAAGTCTCTATGACCTTCAGAAAAAAAGTTATTGAACAATATCTTGAACTCCTATAGGTTTTCATCCCTAACCCTAACCCTAATCACAACCAAAAAATCAAACACTAATCACAACCCTAACCCTACCCCTTCCAAAGGTCGTAGAAGCTCGGGGGTGGTACCAATGGATCGGGCATAGCCACATTAGTGGAGATGGAACCAACTTCCAAGTCTCTATGACCTACAGAAAAAAAGTTATTGAAGAATATCTTGAGCTCCAATGGGTATTCATCCCTAACCCTAACCCTAATAGCAACCCTAACCCTAACCCTAATCACAACCCTAACCCTAACCCTAATTGCAACCCTAACCCTAACCCTAACCCTAATTGCAACCCTAACCCATATTAGGGATTAATTGGAATAACTCTGCGCTGCTTGCTCGAAACGTGCTGAAATTCGGTGTGGTTGTGTGGCAGGCCACCCTTTATTAATCATGAAATGCACAAGTCTCTAGGACTTTCAGAAGAAAAGTTATTCAAATATATCTTGAACTTTTTTTTTATAGATTTGGTGGTTTCACCATTTCCAAAGGTCGTAGAAGCTCGGGGATGGTCCCAATGGATCGGGCAGAGCCACATTAGTTGAGATGGAACCAACTTCCAAGTCTCTATGACCTTCAGAAAAAAAGTTATTGAACAATATCTTGAACTCCTATAGGTTTTCATCCCTAACCCTAACCCTAATCACAACCAAAAAATCAAACACTAATCACAACCCTAACCCTACCCCTTCCAAAGGTCGTAGAAGCTCGGGGGTGGTACCAATGGATCGGGCATAGCCACATTAGTGGAGATGGAACCAACTTCCAAGTCTCTATGACCTACAGAAAAAACGTTATTGAAGAATATCTTGAGCTCCAATGGGTATTCATCCCTAACCCTAACCCTAATAGCAACCCTAACCCTAACCCTAATCACAACCCTAACCCTAACCCTAATTGCAACCCTAACCCTAACCCTAACCCTAACCCTAATTGCAACCCTAACCCATATTAGGGATTAATTGGAATAACTCTGCGCTGCTTGCTCGAAACGTGCTGAAATTCGGTGTGGTTGTGTGGCAGGCCACCCTTTATTAATCATGAAATGCACAAGTCTCTAGGACTTTCAGAAGAAAAGTTATTCAAATATATCTTGAACTTTTTTTTTTATAGATTTGGTGGTTTCACCATTTCCAAAGGTCGTAGAAGCTCGGGGATGGTCCCAATGGATCGGGCAGAGCCACATTAGTTGAGATGGAACCAACTTCCAAGTCTCTATGACCTTCAGAAAAAAAGTTATTGAACAATATCTTGAACTCCTATAGGTTTTCATCCCTAACCCTAACCCTAATCACAACCAAAAAATCAAACACTAATCACAACCCTAACCCTACCCCTTCCAAAGGTCGTAGAAGCTCGGGGGTGGTACCAATGGATCGGGCATAGCCACATTAGTGGAGATGGAACCAACTTCCAAGTCTCTATGACCTACAGAAAAAAAGTTATTGAAGAATATCTTGAGCTCCAATGGGTATTCATCCCTAACCCTAACCCTAATAGCAACCCTAACCCTAACCCTAATCACAACCCTAACCCTAACCCTAATTGCAACCCTAACCCTAACCCTAACCCTAATTGCAACCCTAACCCATATTAGGGATTAATTGGAATAACTCTGCGCTGCTTGCTCGAAACGTGCTGAAATTCGGTGTGGTTGTGTGGCAGGCCACCCTTTATTAATCATGAAATGCACAAGTCTCTAGGACTTTCAGAAGAAAAGTTATTCAAATATATCTTGAACTTTTTTTTTATAGATTTGGTGGTTTCACCATTTCCAAAGGTCGTAGAAGCTCGGGGATGGTCCCAATGGATCGGGCAGAGCCACATTAGTTGAGATGGAACCAACTTCCAAGTCTCTATGACCTTCAGAAAAAAAGTTATTGAACAATATCTTGAACTCCTATAGGTTTTCATCCCTAACCCTAACCCTAATCACAACCAAAAAATCAAACACTAATCACAACCCTAACCCTACCCCTTCCAAAGGTCGTAGAAGCTCGGGGGTGGTACCAATGGATCGGGCATAGCCACATTAGTGGAGATGGAACCAACTTCCAAGTCTCTATGACCTACAGAAAAAACGTTATTGAAGAATATCTTGAGCTCCAATGGGTATTCATCCCTAACCCTAACCCTAATAGCAACCCTAACCCTAACCCTAATCACAACCCTAACCCTAACCCTAACCCTAACCCTAATTGCAACCCTAACCCATATTAGGGATTAATTGGAATAACTCTGCGCTGCTTGCTCGAAACGTGCTGAAATTCGGTGTGGTTGTGTGGCAGGCCACCCTTTATTAATCATGAAATGCACAAGTCTCTAGGACTTTCAGAAGAAAAGTTATTCAAATATATCTTGAACTTTTTTTTTTATAGATTTGGTGGTTTCACCATTTCCAAAGGTCGTAGAAGCTCGGGGATGGTCCCAATGGATCGGGCAGAGCCACATTAGTTGAGATGGAACCAACTTCCAAGTCTCTATGACCTTCAGAAAAAAAGTTATTGAACAATATCTTGAACTCCTATAGGTTTTCATCCCTAACCCTAACCCTAATCACAACCAAAAAATCAAACACTAATCACAACCCTAACCCTACCCCTTCCAAAGGTCGTAGAAGCTCGGGGGTGGTACCAATGGATCGGGCATAGCCACATTAGTGGAGATGGAACCAACTTCCAAGTCTCTATGACCTACAGAAAAAAAGTTATTGAAGAATATCTTGAGCTCCAATGGGTATTCATCCCTAACCCTAACCCTAATAGCAACCCTAACCCTAACCCTAATCACAACCCTAACCCTAACCCTAATTGCAACCCTAACCCTAACCCTAACCCTAATTGCAACCCTAACCCATATTAGGGATTAATTGGAATAACTCTGCGCTGCTTGCTCGAAACGTGCTGAAATTCGGTGTGGTTGTGTGGCAGGCCACCCTTTATTAATCATGAAATGCACAAGTCTCTAGGACTTTCAGAAGAAAAGTTATTCAAATATATCTTGAACTTTATTTTTATAGATTTGGTGGTTTCACCATTTCCAAAGGTCGTAGAAGCTCGGGGATGGTCCCAATGGATCGGGCAGAGCCACATTAGTTGAGATGGAACCAACTTCCAAGTCTCTATGACCTTCAGAAAAAAAGTTATTGAACAATATCTTGAACTCCTATAGGTTTTCATCCCTAACCCTAACCCTAATCACAACCAAAAAATCAAACACTAATCACAACCCTAACCCTACCCCTTCCAAAGGTCGTAGAAGCTCGGGGGTGGTACCAATGGATCGGGCATAGCCACATTAGTGGAGATGGAACCAACTTCCAAGTCTCTATGACCTACAGAAAAAAAGTTATTGAAGAATATCTTGAGCTCCAATGGGTATTCATCCCTAACCCTAACCCTAATAGCAACCCTAACCCTAACCCTAATCACAACCCTAACCCTAACCCTAATTGCAACCCTAACCCTAACCCTAACCCTAATTGCAACCCTAACCCATATTAGGGATTAATTGGAATAACTCTGCGCTGCTTGCTCGAAACGTGCTGAAATTCGGTGTGGTTGTGTGGCAGGCCACCCTTTATTAATCATGAAATGCACAAGTCTCTAGGACTTTCAGAAGAAAAGTTATTCAAATATATCTTGAACTTTTTTTTTATAGATTTGGTGGTTTCACCATTTCCAAAGGTCGTAGAAGCTCGGGGATGGTCCCAATGGATCGGGCAGAGCCACATTAGTTGAGATGGAACCAACTTCCAAGTCTCTATGACCTTCAGAAAAAAAGTTATTGAACAATATCTTGAACTCCTATAGGTTTTCATCCCTAACCCTAACCCTAATCACAACCAAAAAATCAAACACTAATCACAACCCTAACCCTACCCCTTCCAAAGGTCGTAGAAGCTCGGGGGTGGTACCAATGGATCGGGCATAGCCACATTAGTGGAGATGGAACCAACTTCCAAGTCTCTATGACCTACAGAAAAAAAGTTATTGAAGAATATCTTGAGCTCCAATGGGTATTCATCCCTAACCCTAACCCTAATAGCAACCCTAACCCTAACCCTAATCACAACCCTAACCCTAACCCTAATTGCAACCCTAACCCTAACCCTAACCCTAATTGCAACCCTAACCCATATTAGGGATTAATTGGAATAACTCTGCGCTGCTTGCTCGAAACGTGCTGAAATTCGGTGTGGTTGTGTGGCAGGCCACCCTTTATTAATAATGAAATGCACAAGTCTCTAGGACTTTCAGAAGAAAAGTTATTCAAATATATCTTGAACTTTTTTTTTATAGATTTGGTGGTTTCACCATTTCCAAAGGTCGTAGAAGCTCAGGGATGGTCCCAATGGATCGGGCAGAGCCACATTAGTTGAGATGGAACCAACTTCCAAGTCTCTATGACCTTCAGAAAAAAAGTTATTGAACAATATCTTGAACTCCTATAGGTTTTCATCCCTAACCCTAACCCTAATCACAACCAAAAAATCAAACACTAATCACAACCCTAACCCTACCCCTTCCAAAGGTCGTAGAAGCTCGGGGGTGGTACCAATGGATCGGGCATAGCCACATTAGTGGAGATGGAACCAACTTCCAAGTCTCTATGACCTACAGAAAAAAAGTTATTGAAGAATATCTTGAGCTCCAATGGGTATTCATCCCTAACCCTAACCCTAATAGCAACCCTAACCCTAACCCTAATCACAACCCTAACCCTAACCCTAATTGCAACCCTAACCCTAACCCTAACCCTAATTGCAACCCTAACCCATATTAGGGATTAATTGGAATAACTCTGCGCTGCTTGCTCGAAACGTGCTGAAATTCGGTGTGGTTGTGTGGCAGGCCACCCTTTATTAATCATGAAATGCACAAGTCTCTAGGACTTTCAGAAGAAAAGTTATTCAAATATATCTTGAACTTTATTTTTATAGATTTGGTGGTTTCACCATTTCCAAAGGTCGTAGAAGCTCGGGGATGGTCCCAATGGATCGGGCAGAGCCACATTAGTTGAGATGGAACCAACTTCCAAGTCTCTATGACCTTCAGAAAAAAAGTTATTGAACAATATCTTGAACTCCTATAGGTTTTCATCCCTAACCCTAACCCTAATCACAACCAAAAAATCAAACACTAATCACAACCCTAACCCTACCCCTTCCAAAGGTCGTAGAAGCTCGGGGGTGGTACCAATGGATCGGGCATAGCCACATTAGTGGAGATGGAACCAACTTCCAAGTCTCTATGACCTACAGAAAAAAAGTTATTGAAGAATATCTTGAGCTCCAATGGGTATTCATCCCTAACCCTAACCCTAATAGCAACCCTAACCCTAACCCTAATCACAACCCTAACCCTAACCCTAATTGCAACCCTAACCCTAACCCTAACCCTAATTGCAACCCTAACCCATATTAGGGATTAATTGGAATAACTCTGCGCTGCTTGCTCGAAACGTGCTGAAATTCGGTGTGGTTGTGTGGCAGGCCACCCTTTATTAATCATGAAATGCACAAGTCTCTAGGACTTTCAGAAGAAAAGTTATTCAAATATATCTTGAACTTTTTTTTTATAGATTTGGTGGTTTCACCATTTCCAAAGGTCGTAGAAGCTCGGGGATGGTCCCAATGGATCGGGCAGAGCCACATTAGTTGAGATGGAACCAACTTCCAAGTCTCTATGACCTTCAGAAAAAAAGTTATTGAACAATATCTTGAACTCCTATAGGTTTTCATCCCTAACCCTAACCCTAATCACAACCAAAAAATCAAACACTAATCACAACCCTAACCCTACCCCTTCCAAAGGTCGTAGAAGCTCGGGGGTGGTACCAATGGATCGGGCATAGCCACATTAGTGGAGATGGAACCAACTTCCAAGTCTCTATGACCTACAGAAAAAACGTTATTGAAGAATATCTTGAGCTCCAATGGGTATTCATCCCTAACCCTAACCCTAATAGCAACCCTAACCCTAACCCTAATCACAACCCTAACCCTAACCCTAATTGCAACCCTAACCCTAACCCTAACCCTAACCCTAATTGCAACCCTAACCCATATTAGGGATTAATTGGAATAACTCTGCGCTGCTTGCTCGAAACGTGCTGAAATTCGGTGTGGTTGTGTGGCAGGCCACCCTTTATTAATCATGAAATGCACAAGTCTCTAGGACTTTCAGAAGAAAAGTTATTCAAATATATCTTGAACTTTTTTTTTATAGATTTGGTGGTTTCACCATTTCCAAAGGTCGTAGAAGCTCGGGGATGGTCCCAATGGATCGGGCAGAGCCACATTAGTTGAGATGGAACCAACTTCCAAGTCTCTATGACCTTCAGAAAAAAAGTTATTGAACAATATCTTGAACTCCTATAGGTTTTCATCCCTAACCCTAACCCTAATCACAACCAAAAAATCAAACACTAATCACAACCCTAACCCTACCCCTTCCAAAGGTCGTAGAAGCTCGGGGGTGGTACCAATGGATCGGGCATAGCCACATTAGTGGAGATGGAACCAACTTCCAAGTCTCTATGACCTACAGAAAAAAAGTTATTGAAGAATATCTTGAGCTCCAATGGGTATTCATCCCTAACCCTAACCCTAATAGCAACCCTAACCCTAACCCTAATCACAACCCTAACCCTAACCCTAATTGCAACCCTAACCCTAACCCTAACCCTAATTGCAACCCTAACCCATATTAGGGATTAATTGGAATAACTCTGCGCTGCTTGCTCGAAACGTGCTGAAATTCGGTGTGGTTGTGTGGCAGGCCACCCTTTATTAATCATGAAATGCACAAGTCTCTAGGACTTTCAGAAGAAAAGTTATTCAAATATATCTTGAACTTTTTTTTTATAGATTTGGTGGTTTCACCATTTCCAAAGGTCGTAGAAGCTCGGGGATGGTCCCAATGGATCGGGCAGAGCCACATTAGTTGAGATGGAACCAACTTCCAAGTCTCTATGACCTTCAGAAAAAAAGTTATTGAACAATATCTTGAACTCCTATAGGTTTTCATCCCTAACCCTAACCCTAATCACAACCAAAAAATCAAACACTAATCACAACCCTAACCCTACCCCTTCCAAAGGTCGTAGAAGCTCGGGGGTGGTACCAATGGATCGGGCATAGCCACATTAGTGGAGATGGAACCAACTTCCAAGTCTCTATGACCTACAGAAAAAACGTTATTGAAGAATATCTTGAGCTCCAATGGGTATTCAGAAAAAAAGTTATTGAAGAATATCTTGAGCTCCAATGGGTATTCATCCCTAACCCTAACCCTAATAGCAACCCTAACCCTAACCCTAATCACAACCCTAACCCTAACCCTAATTGCAACCCTAACCCTAACCCTAACCCTAATTGCAACCCTAACCCATATTAGGGATTAATTGGAATAACTCTGCGCTGCTTGCTCGAAACGTGCTGAAATTCGGTGTGGTTGTGTGGCAGGCCACCCTTTATTAATCATGAAATGCACAAGTCTCTAGGACTTTCAGAAGAAAAGTTATTCAAATATATCTTGAACTTTTTTTTTATAGATTTGGTGGTTTCACCATTTCCAAAGGTCGTAGAAGCTCGGGGATGGTCCCAATGGATCGGGCAGAGCCACATTAGTTGAGATGGAACCAACTTCCAAGTCTCTATGACCTTCAGAAAAAAAGTTATTGAACAATATCTTGAACTCCTATAGGTTTTCATCCCTAACCCTAACCCTAATCACAACCAAAAAATCAAACACTAATCACAACCCTAACCCTACCCCTTCCAAAGGTCGTAGAAGCTCGGGGGTGGTACCAATGGATCGGGCATAGCCACATTAGTGGAGATGGAACCAACTTCCAAGTCTCTATGACCTACAGAAAAAAAGTTATTGAAGAATATCTTGAGCTCCAATGGGTATTCATCCCTAACCCTAACCCTAATAGCAACCCTAACCCTAACCCTAATCACAACCCTAACCCTAACCCTAATTGCAACCCTAACCCTAACCCTAACCCTAATTGCAACCCTAACCCATATTAGGGATTAATTGGAATAACTCTGCGCTGCTTGCTCGAAACATGCTGAAATTCGGTGTGGTTGTGTGGCAGGCCACCCTTTATTAATCATGAAATGCACAAGTCTCTAGGACTTTCAGAAGAAAAGTTATTCAAATATATCTTGAACTTATTTTTTATAGATATGGTGGTTTCACCATTTCCAAAGGTCGTAGAAGCTCAGGGATGGTCCCAATGGATCGGGCAGAGCCACATTAGTTGAGATGGAACCAACTTCCAAGTCTCTATGACCTTCAGAAAAAAAGTTATTGAACAATATCTTGAACTCCTATGGATTTTCATCCCTAACCCTAACCCTAATCACAACCAAAAAATCAAACACTAATCACAACCCTAACCCTACCCCTTCCAAAGGTCGTAGAAGCTCGGGGGTGGTACCAATGGATCGGGCATAGCCACATTAGTGGAGATGGAACCAACTTCCAAGTCTCTATGACCTACAGAAAAAAAGTTATTGAAGAATATCTTGAGCTCCAATGGGTATTCATCCCTAACCCTAACCCTAATAGCAACCCTAACCCTAACCCTAATCACAACCCTAACCCTAACCCTAATTGCAACCCTAACCCTAACCCTAACCCTAACCCTAATTGCAACCCTAACCCATATTAGGGATTAATTGGAATAACTCTGCGCTGCTTGCTCGAAACGTGCTGAAATTCGGTGTGGTTGTGTGGCAGGCCACCCTTTATTAATCATGAAATGCACAAGTCTCTAGGACTTTCAGAAGAAAAGTTATTCAAATATATCTTGAACTTTTTTTTTATAGATTTGGTGGTTTCACCATTTCCAAAGGTCGTAGAAGCTCGGGGATGGTCCCAATGAATCGGGCAGAGCCACATTAGTTGAGATGGAACCAACTTCCAAGTCTCTATGACCTTCAGAAAAAAAGTTATTGAACAATATCTTGAACTCCTATAGGTTTTCATCCCTAACCCTAACCCTAATCACAACCAAAAAATCAAACACTAATCACAACCCTAACCCTACCCCTTCCAAAGGTCGTAGAAGCTCGGGGGTGGTACCAATGGATCGGGCATAGTCACATTAGTGGAGATGGAACCAACTTCCAAGTCTCTATGACCTACAGAAAAAACGTTATTGAAGAATATCTTGAGCTCCAATGGGTATTCATCCCTAACCCTAACCCTAATAGCAACCCTAACCCTAACCCTAATCACAACCCTAACCCTAACCCTAATTGCAACCCTAACCCTAACCCTAACCCTAATTGCAACCCTAACCCATATTAGGGATTAATTGGAATAACTCTGCGCTGCTTGCTCGAAACGTGCTGAAATTCGGTGTGGTTGTGTGGCAGGCCACCCTTTATTAATCATGAAATGCACAAGTCTCTAGGACTTTCAGAAGAAAAGTTATTCAAATATATCTTGAACTTATTTTTTATAGATTTGGTGGTTTCACCATTTCCAAAGGTCGTAGAAGCTCAGGGATGGTCCCAATGGATCGGGCAGAGCCACATTAGTTGAGATGGAACCAACTTCCAAGTCTCTATGACCTTCAGAAAAAAAGTTATTGAACAATATCTTGAACTCCTATGGATTTTCATCCCTAACCCTAACCCTAATCACAACCAAAAAATCAAACACTAATCACAACCCTAACCCTACCCCTTCCAAAGGTCGTAGAAGCTCGGGGGTGGTACCAATGGATCGGGCATAGCCACATTAGTGGAGATGGAACCAACTTCCAAGTCTCTATGACCTACAGAAAAAAAGTTATTGAAGAATATCTTGAGCTCCAATGGGTATTCATCCCTAACCCTAACCCTAATAGCAACCCTAACCCTAACCCTAATCACAACCCTAACCCTAACCCTAATTGCAACCCTAACCCTAACCCTAACCCTAATTGCAACCCTAACCCATATTAGGGATTAATTGGAATAACTCTGCGCTGCTTGCTCGAAACGTGCTGAAATTCGGTGTGGTTGTGTGGCAGGCCACCCTTTATTAATCATGAAATGCACAAGTCTCTAGGACTTTCAGAAGAAAAGTTATTCAAATATATCTTGAACTTTTTTTTTATAGATTTGGTGGTTTCACCATTTCCGAAGGTCGTAGAAGCTCAGGGATGGTCCCAATGGATCGGGCAGAGCCACATTAGTTGAGATGGAACCAACTTCCAAGTCTCTATGACCTTCAGAAAAAAAGTTATTGAACAATATCTTGAACTCCTATAGGTTTTCATCCCTAACCCTAACCCTAATCACAACCAAAAAATCAAACACTAATCACAACCCTAACCCTACCCCTTCCAAAGGTCGTAGAAGCTCGGGGGTGGTACCAATGGATCGGGCATAGCCACATTAGTGGAGATGGAACCAACTTCCAAGTCTCTATGACCTACAGAAAAAAAGTTATTGAAGAATATCTTGAGCTCCAATGGGTATTCATCCCTAACCCTAACCCTAATAGCAACCCTAACTCTAACCCTAATCACAACCCTAACCCTAACCCTAATTGCAACCCTAACCCTAACCCTAACCCTAATTGCAACCCTAACCCATATTAGGGATTAATTGGAATAACTCTGCGCTGCTTGCTCGAAACGTGCTGAAATTCGGTGTGGTTGTGTGGCAGGCCACCCTTTATTAATCATGAAATGCACAAGTCTCTAGGACTTTCAGAAGAAAAGTTATTCAAATATATCTTGAACTTTTTTTTTATAGATTTGGTGGTTTCACCATTTCCAAAGGTCGTAGAAGCTCGGGGATGGTCCCAATGGATCGGGCAGAGCCACATTAGTTGAGATGGAACCAACTTCCAAGTCTCTATGACCTTCAGAAAAAAAGTTATTGAACAATATCTTGAACTCCTATAGGTTTTCATCCCTAACCCTAACCCTAATCACAACCAAAAAATCAAACACTAATCACAACCCTAACCCTACCCCTTCCAAAGGTCGTAGAAGCTCGGGGGTGGTACCAATGGATCGGGCATAGCCACATTAGTGGAGATGGAACCAACTTCCAAGTCTCTATGACCTACAGAAAAAAAGTTATTGAAGAATATCTTGAGCTCCAATGGGTATTCATCCCTAACCCTAACCCTAATAGCAACCCTAACCCTAACCCTAATCACAACCCTAACCCTAACCCTAATTGCAACCCTAACCCTAACCCTAATCACAACCCTAACCCTAACCCTAATTGCAACCCTAACCCTAACCCTAACCCTAATTGCAACCCTAACCCATATTAGGGATTAATTGGAATAACTCTGCGCTGCTTGCTCGAAACGTGCTGAAATTCGGTGTGATTGTGTGGCAGGCCACCCTTTATTAATCATGAAATGCACAAGTCTCTAGGACTTTCAGAAGAAAAGTTATTCAAAAATATCTTGAACTTTTTTTTATAGATTTGGTGGTTTCACCATTTCCAAAGGTCGTAGAAGCTCGGGGATGGTCCCAATGGATCGGGCAGAGCCACATTAGTTGAGATGGAACCAACTTCCAAGTCTCTATGACCTTCAGAAAAAAAGTTATTGAACAATATCTTGAACTCCTATAGGTTTTCATCCCTAACCCTAACCCTAATCACAACCAAAAAATCAAACACTAATCACAACCCTAACCCTACCCCTTCCAAAGGTCGTAGAAGCTCGGGGGTGGTACCAATGGATCGGGCATAGCCACATTAGTGGAGATGGAACCAACTTCCAAGTCTCTATGACCTACAGAAAAAAAGTTATTGAAGAATATCTTGAGCTCCAATGGGTATTCATCCCTAACCCTAACCCTAATAGCAACCCTAACCCTAACCCTAATCACAACCCTAACCCTAACCCTAATTGCAACCCTAACCCTAACCCTAACCCTAATTGCAACCCTAACCCATATTAGGGATTAATTGGAATAACTCCGCGCTGCTTGCTCGAAACGTGCTGAAATTCGGTGTGGTTGTGTGGCAGGCCACCCTTTATAATTCATGAAATGCACAAGTCTCTAGGACTTTCAGAAGAAAAGTTATTCAAATATATCTTGAACTTTTTTTTTATAGATTTGGTGGTTTCACCATTTCCAAAGGTCGTAGAAGCTCAGGGATGGTCCCAATGGATCGGGCAGAGCCACATTAGTTGAGATGGAACCAACTTCCAAGTCTCTATGACCTTCAGAAAAAAAGTTATTGAACAATATCTTGAACTCCTATAGGTTTTCATCCCTAACCCTAACCCTAATCACAACCAAAAAATCAAACACTAATCACAACCCTAACCCTACCCCTTCCAAAGGTCGTAGAAGCTCGGGGGTGGTACCAATGGATCGGGCATAGCCACATTAGTGGAGATGGAACCAACTTCCAAGTCTCTATTACCTACAGAAAAAAAGTTATTGAAGAATATCTTGAGCTCCAATGGGTATTCATCCCTAACCCTAACCCTAATAGCAACCCTAACCCTAACCCTAATCACAACCCTAACCCTAACCCTAACCCTAATTGCAACCCTAACCCATATTAGGGATTAATTGGAATCACTCCGCGCTGCTTGCTCGAAACGTGCTGAAATTCGGTGTGGTTGTGTGGCAGGCCACCCTTTATTAATCATGAAATGCACAAGTCTCTAGGACTTTCAGAAGAAAAGTTATTCAAATATATCTTGAACTTTTTTTTTATAGATTTGGTGGTTTCACCATTTCCGAAGGTCGTAGAAGCTCAGGGATGGTCCCAATGGATCGGGCAGAGCCACATTAGTTGAGATGGAACCAACTTCCAAGTCTCTATGACCTTCAGAAAAAAAGTTATTGAACAATATCTTGAACTCCTATAGGTTTTCATCCCTAACCCTAACCCTAATCACAACCAAAAAATCAAACACTAATCACAACCCTAACCCTACCCCTTCCAAAGGTCGTAGAAGCTCGGGGGTGGTACCAATGGATCGGGCATAGCCACATTAGTGGAGATGGAACCAACTTCCAAGTCTCTATGACCTACAGAAAAAAAGTTATTGAAGAATATCTTGAGCTCCAATGGGTATTCATCCCTAACCCTAACCCTAATAGCAACCCTAACTCTAACCCTAATCACAACCCTAACCCTAACCCTAATTGCAACCCTAACCCTAACCCTAACCCTAATTGCAACCCTAACCCATATTAGGGATTAATTGGAATAACTCTGCGCTGCTTGCTCGAAACGTGCTGAAATTCGGTGTGGTTGTGTGGCAGGCCACCCTTTATTAATCATGAAATGCACAAGTCTCTAGGACTTTCAGAAGAAAAGTTATTCAAATATATCTTGAACTTTTTTTTTATAGATTTGGTGGTTTCACCATTTCCAAAGGTCGTAGAAGCTCGGGGATGGTCCCAATGGATCGGGCAGAGCCACATTAGTTGAGATGGAACCAACTTCCAAGTCTCTATGACCTTCAGAAAAAAAGTTATTGAACAATATCTTGAACTCCTATAGGTTTTCATCCCTAACCCTAACCCTAATCACAACCAAAAAATCAAACACTAATCACAACCCTAACCCTACCCCTTCCAAAGGTCGTAGAAGCTCGGGGGTGGTACCAATGGATCGGGCATAGCCACATTAGTGGAGATGGAACCAACTTCCAAGTCTCTATGACCTACAGAAAAAAAGTTATTGAAGAATATCTTGAGCTCCAATGGGTATTCATCCCTAACCCTAACCCTAATAGCAACCCTAACCCTAACCCTAATCACAACCCTAACCCTAATTGCAACCCTAACCCTAACCCTAACCCTAATTGCAACCCTAACCCATATTAGGGATTAATTGGAATAACTCTGCGCTGCTTGCTCGAAACGTGCTGAAATTCGGTGTGGTTGTGTGGCAGGCCACCCTTTATTAATCATGAAATGCACAAGTCTCTAGGACTTTCAGAAGAAAAGTTATTCAAATATATCTTGAACTTTTTTTTTATAGATTTGGTGGTTTCACCATTTCCAAAGGTCGTAGAAGCTCAGGGATGGTCCCAATGGATCGGGCCGAGCCACATTAGTTGAGATGGAACCAACTTCCAAGTCTCTATGACCTTCAGAAAAAAAGTTATTGAACAATATCTTGAACTCCTATAGGTTTTCATCCCTAACCCTAACCCTAATCACAACCAAAAAATCAAACACTAATCACAACCCTAACCCTACCCCTTCCAAAGGTCGTAGAAGCTCGGGGGTGGTACCAATGGATCGGGCATAGCCACATTAGTGGAGATGGAACCAACTTCCAAGTCTCTATGACCTACAGAAAAAAAGTTATTGAAGAATATCTTGAGCTCCAATGGGTATTCATCCCTAACCCTAACCCTAATAGCAACCCTAACCCTAACCCTAATCACAACCCTAACCCTAACCCTAATTGCAACCCTAACCCTAACCCTAACCCTAACCCTAATTGCAACCCTAACCCATATTAGGGATTAATTGGAATAACTCTGCGCTGCTTGCTCGAAACGTGCTGAAATTCGGTGTGGTTGTGTGGCAGGCCACCCTTTATTAATCATGAAATGCACAAGTCTCTAGGACTTTCAGAAGAAAAGTTATTCAAATATATCTTGAACTTTTTTTTTATAGATTTGGTGGTTTCACCATTTCCAAAGGTCGTAGAAGCTCGGGGATGGTCCCAATGGATCGGGCAGAGCCACATTAGTTGAGATGGAACCAACTTCCAAGTCTCTATGACCTTCAGAAAAAAAGTTATTGAACAATATCTTGAACTCCTATAGGTTTTCATCCCTAACCCTAACCCTAATCACAACCAAAAAATCAAACACTAATCACAACCCTAACCCTACCCCTTCCAAAGGTCGTAGAAGCTCGGGGGTGGCACCAATGGATCGGGCAGAGCCACATTAGTTGAGATGGAACCAACTTCCAAGTCTCTATGACCTTCAGAAAAAAAGTTATTGAACAATATCTTGAACTCCTATAGGTTTTCATCCCTAACCCTAACCCTAATCACAACCAAAAAATCAAACACTAATCACAACCCTAACCCTACCCCTTCCAAAGGTCGTAGAAGCTCGGGGGTGGCACCAATGGATCGGGCATAGCCACATTAGTGGAGATGGAACCAACTTCCAAGTCTCTATGACCTACAGAAAAAAAGTTATTGAAGAATATCTTGAGCTCCAATGGGTATTCATCCCTAACCCTAACCCTAATAGCAACCCTAACCCTAACCCTAATCACAACCCTAACCCTAACCCTAATTGCAACCCTAACCCTAACCCTAACCCTAACCCTAATTGCAACCCTAACCCATATTAGGGATTAATTGGAATAACTCTGCGCTGCTTGCTCGAAACGTGCTGAAATTCGGTGTGGTTGTGTGGCAGGCCACCCTTTATTAATCATGAAATGCACAAGTCTCTAGGACTTTCAGAAGAAAAGTTATTCAAATATATCTTGAACTTTTTTTTTATAGATTTGGTGGTTTCACCATTTCCAAAGGTCGTAGAAGCTCGGGGATGGTCCCAATGGATCGGGCAGAGCCACATTAGTTGAGATGGAACCAACTTCCAAGTCTCTATGACCTTCAGAAAAAAAGTTATTGAACAATATCTTGAACTCCTATAGGTTTTCATCCCTAACCCTAACCCTAATCACAACCAAAAAATCAAACACTAATCACAACCCTAACCCTACCCCTTCCAAAGGTCGTAGAAGCTCGGGGGTGGTACCAATGGATTGGGCATAGCCACATTAGTGGAGATGGAACCAACTTCCAAGTCTCTATGACCTACAGAAAAAAAGTTATTGAAGAATATCTTGAGCTCCAATGGGTATTCATCCCTAACCCTAACCCTAATAGCAACCCTAACCCTAACCCTAATCACAACCCTAACCCTAACCCTAATTGCAACCCTAACCCTAACCCTAACCCTAATTGCAACCCTAACCCATATTAGGGATTAATTGGAATAACTCTGCGCTGCTTGCTCGAAACGTGCTGAAATTCGGTGTGATTGTGTGGCAGGCCACCCTTTATTAATCATGAAATGCACAAGTCTCTAGGACTTTCAGAAGAAAAGTTATTCAAAAATATCTTGAACTTTTTTTTATAGATTTGGTGGTTTCACCATTTCCAAAGGTCGTAGAAGCTCGGGGATGGTCCCAATGGATCGGGCAGAGCCACATTAGTTGAGATGGAACCAACTTCCAAGTCTCTATGACCTTCAGAAAAAAAGTTATTGAACAATATCTTGAACTCCTATAGGTTTTCATCCCTAACCCTAACCCTAATCACAACCAAAAAATCAAACACTAATCACAACCCTAACCCTACCCCTTCCAAAGGTCGTAGAAGCTCGGGGGTGGTACCAATGGATCGGGCATAGCCACATTAGTGGAGATGGAACCAACTTCCAAGTCTCTATGACCTACAGAAAAAAAGTTATTGAAGAATATCTTGAGCTCCAATGGGTATTCATCCCTAACCCTAACCCTAATAGCAACCCTAACCCTAACCCTAATCACAACCCTAACCCTAATTGCAACCCTAACCCTAATTGCAACCCTAACCCATATTAGGGATTAATTGGAATAACTCTGCGCTGCTTGCTCGAAACGTGCTGAAATTCGGTGTGGTTGTGTGGCAGGCCACCCTTTATTAATCATGAAATGCACAAGTCTCTAGGACTTTCAGAAGAAAAGTTATTCAAATATATCTTGAACTTTTTTTTTATAGATTTGGTGGTTTCACCATTTCCAAAGGTCGTAGAAGCTCAGGGATGGTCCCAATGGATCGGGCAGAGCCACATTAGTTGAGATGGAACCAACTTCCAAGTCTCTATGACCTTCAGAAAAAAAGTTATTGAACAATATCTTGAACTCCTATAGGTTTTCATCCCTAACCCTAACCCTAATCACAACCAAAAAATCAAACACTAATCACAACCCTAACCCTACCCCTTCCAAAGGTCGTAGAAGCTCGGGGGTGGCACCAATGGATCGGGCATAGCCACATTAGTGGAGATGGAACCAACTTCCAAGTCTCTATGACCTACAGAAAAAAAGTTATTGAAGAATATCTTGAGCTCCAATGGGTATTCATCCCTAACCCTAACCCTAATAGCAACCCTAACCCTAACCCTAATCACAACCCTAACCCTAACCCTAATTGCAACCCTAACCCTAACCCTAACCCTAACCCTAATTGCAACCCTAACCCATATTAGGGATTAATTGGAATAACTCTGCGCTGCTTGCTCGAAACGTGCTGAAATTCGGTGTGGTTGTGTGGCAGGCCACCCTTTATTAATCATGAAATGCACAAGTCTCTAGGACTTTCAGAAGAAAAGTTATTCAAATATATCTTGAACTTTTTTTTTATAGATTTGGTGGTTTCACCATTTCCAAAGGTCGTAGAAGCTCGGGGATGGTCCCAATGGATCGGGCAGAGCCACATTAGTTGAGATGGAACCAACTTCCAAGTCTCTATGACCTTCAGAAAAAAAGTTATTGAACAATATCTTGAACTCCTATAGGTTTTCATCCCTAACCCTAACCCTAATCACAACCAAAAAATCAAACACTAATCACAACCCTAACCCTACCCCTTCCAAAGGTCGTAGAAGCTCGGGGGTGGTACCAATGGATTGGGCATAGCCACATTAGTGGAGATGGAACCAACTTCCAAGTCTCTATGACCTACAGAAAAAAAGTTATTGAAGAATATCTTGAGCTCCAATGGGTATTCATCCCTAACCCTAACCCTAATAGCAACCCTAACCCTAACCCTAATCACAACCCTAACCCTAACCCTAATTGCAACCCTAACCCTAACCCTAACCCTAATTGCAACCCTAACCCATATTAGGGATTAATTGGAATAACTCTGCGCTGCTTGCTCGAAACGTGCTGAAATTCGGTGTGATTGTGTGGCAGGCCACCCTTTATTAATCATGAAATGCACAAGTCTCTAGGACTTTCAGAAGAAAAGTTATTCAAAAATATCTTGAACTTTTTTTTATAGATTTGGTGGTTTCACCATTTCCAAAGGTCGTAGAAGCTCGGGGATGGTCCCAATGGATCGGGCAGAGCCACATTAGTTGAGATGGAACCAACTTCCAAGTCTCTATGACCTTCAGAAAAAAAGTTATTGAACAATATCTTGAACTCCTATAGGTTTTCATCCCTAACCCTAACCCTAATCACAACCAAAAAATCAAACACTAATCACAACCCTAACCCTACCCCTTCCAAAGGTCGTAGAAGCTCGGGGGTGGTACCAATGGATCGGGCATAGCCACATTAGTGGAGATGGAACCAACTTCCAAGTCTCTATGACCTACAGAAAAAAAGTTATTGAAGAATATCTTGAGCTCCAATGGGTATTCATCCCTAACCCTAACCCTAATAGCAACCCTAACCCTAACCCTAATCACAACCCTAACCCTAATTGCAACCCTAACCCTAATTGCAACCCTAACCCATATTAGGGATTAATTGGAATAACTCTGCGCTGCTTGCTCGAAACGTGCTGAAATTCGGTGTGGTTGTGTGGCAGGCCACCCTTTATTAATCATGAAATGCACAAGTCTCTAGGACTTTCAGAAGAAAAGTTATTCAAATATATCTTGAACTTTTTTTTTATAGATTTGGTGGTTTCACCATTTCCAAAGGTCGTAGAAGCTCAGGGATGGTCCCAATGGATCGGGCAGAGCCACATTAGTTGAGATGGAACCAACTTCCAAGTCTCTATGACCTTCAGAAAAAAAGTTATTGAACAATATCTTGAACTCCTATAGGTTTTCATCCCTAACCCTAACCCTAATCACAACCAAAAAATCAAACACTAATCACAACCCTAACCCTACCCCTTCCAAAGGTCGTAGAAGCTCGGGGGTGGTACCAATGGATCGGGCATAGCCACATTAGTGGAGATGGAACCAACTTCCAAGTCTCTATGACCTACAGAAAAAAAGTTATTGAAGAATATCTTGAGCTCCAATGGGTATTCATCCCTAACCCTAACCCTAATAGCAACCCTAACCCTAACCCTAATCACAACCCTAACCCTAACCCTAATTGCAACCCTAACCCTAACCCTAACCCTAACCCTAATTGCAACCCTAACCCATATTAGGGATTAATTGGAATAACTCTGCGCTGCTTGCTCGAAACGTGCTGAAATTCGGTGTGGTTGTGTGGCAGGCCACCCTTTATTAATCATGAAATGCACAAGTCTCTAGGACTTTCAGAAGAAAAGTTATTCAAATATATCTTGAACTTTTTTTTTATAGATTTGGTGGTTTCACCATTTCCAAAGGTCGTAGAAGCTCGGGGATGGTCCCAATGGATCGGGCAGAGCCACATTAGTTGAGATGGAACCAACTTCCAAGTCTCTATGACCTTCAGAAAAAAAGTTATTGAACAATATCTTGAACTCCTATAGGTTTTCATCCCTAACCCTAACCCTAATCACAACCAAAAAATCAAACACTAATCACAACCCTAACCCTACCCCTTCCAAAGGTCGTAGAAGCTCGGGGGTGGCACCAATGGATCGGGCAGAGCCACATTAGTTGAGATGGAACCAACTTCCAAGTCTCTATGACCTTCAGAAAAAAAGTTATTGAACAATATCTTGAACTCCTATAGGTTTTCATCCCTAACCCTAACCCTAATCACAACCAAAAAATCAAACACTAATCACAACCCTAACCCTACCCCTTCCAAAGGTCGTAGAAGCTCGGGGGTGGCACCAATGGATCGGGCATAGCCACATTAGTGGAGATGGAACCAACTTCCAAGTCTCTATGACCTACAGAAAAAAAGTTATTGAAGAATATCTTGAGCTCCAATGGGTATTCATCCCTAACCCTAACCCTAATAGCAACCCTAACCCTAACCCTAATCACAACCCTAACCCTAACCCTAATTGCAACCCTAACCCTAACCCTAACCCTAACCCTAATTGCAACCCTAACCCATATTAGGGATTAATTGGAATAACTCTGCGCTGCTTGCTCGAAACGTGCTGAAATTCGGTGTGGTTGTGTGGCAGGCCACCCTTTATTAATCATGAAATGCACAAGTCTCTAGGACTTTCAGAAGAAAAGTTATTCAAATATATCTTGAACTTTTTTTTTATAGATTTGGTGGTTTCACCATTTCCAAAGGTCGTAGAAGCTCGGGGATGGTCCCAATGGATCGGGCAGAGCCACATTAGTTGAGATGGAACCAACTTCCAAGTCTCTATGACCTTCAGAAAAAAAGTTATTGAACAATATCTTGAACTCCTATAGGTTTTCATCCCTAACCCTAACCCTAATCACAACCAAAAAATCAAACACTAATCACAACCCTAACCCTACCCCTTCCAAAGGTCGTAGAAGCTCGGGGGTGGTACCAATGGATTGGGCATAGCCACATTAGTGGAGATGGAACCAACTTCCAAGTCTCTATGACCTACAGAAAAAAAGTTATTGAAGAATATCTTGAGCTCCAATGGGTATTCATCCCTAACCCTAACCCTAATAGCAACCCTAACCCTAACCCTAATCACAACCCTAACCCTAACCCTAATTGCAACCCTAACCCTAACCCTAACCCTAATTGCAACCCTAACCCATATTAGGGATTAATTGGAATAACTCTGCGCTGCTTGCTCGAAACGTGCTGAAATTCGGTGTGATTGTGTGGCAGGCCACCCTTTATTAATCATGAAATGCACAAGTCTCTAGGACTTTCAGAAGAAAAGTTATTCAAAAATATCTTGAACTTTTTTTTATAGATTTGGTGGTTTCACCATTTCCAAAGGTCGTAGAAGCTCGGGGATGGTCCCAATGGATCGGGCAGAGCCACATTAGTTGAGATGGAACCAACTTCCAAGTCTCTATGACCTTCAGAAAAAAAGTTATTGAACAATATCTTGAACTCCTATAGGTTTTCATCCCTAACCCTAACCCTAATCACAACCAAAAAATCAAACACTAATCACAACCCTAACCCTACCCCTTCCAAAGGTCGTAGAAGCTCGGGGGTGGTACCAATGGATCGGGCATAGCCACATTAGTGGAGATGGAACCAACTTCCAAGTCTCTATGACCTACAGAAAAAAAGTTATTGAAGAATATCTTGAGCTCCAATGGGTATTCATCCCTAACCCTAACCCTAATAGCAACCCTAACCCTAACCCTAATCACAACCCTAACCCTAATTGCAACCCTAACCCTAATTGCAACCCTAACCCATATTAGGGATTAATTGGAATAACTCTGCGCTGCTTGCTCGAAACGTGCTGAAATTCGGTGTGGTTGTGTGGCAGGCCACCCTTTATTAATCATGAAATGCACAAGTCTCTAGGACTTTCAGAAGAAAAGTTATTCAAATATATCTTGAACTTTTTTTTTATAGATTTGGTGGTTTCACCATTTCCAAAGGTCGTAGAAGCTCAGGGATGGTCCCAATGGATCGGGCAGAGCCACATTAGTTGAGATGGAACCAACTTCCAAGTCTCTATGACCTTCAGAAAAAAAGTTATTGAACAATATCTTGAACTCCTATAGGTTTTCATCCCTAACCCTAACCCTAATCACAACCAAAAAATCAAACACTAATCACAACCCTAACCCTACCCCTTCCAAAGGTCGTAGAAGCTCGGGGGTGGTACCAATGGATCGGGCATAGCCACATTAGTGGAGATGGAACCAACTTCCAAGTCTCTATGACCTACAGAAAAAAAGTTATTGAAGAATATCTTGAGCTCCAATGGGTATTCATCCCTAACCCTAACCCTAATAGCAACCCTAACCCTAACCCTAATCACAACCCTAACCCTAACCCTAATTGCAACCCTAACCCTAACCCTAATCACAACCCTAACCCTAACCCTAATTGCAACCCTAACCCTAACCCTAACCCTAATTGCAACCCTAACCCATATTAGGGATTAATTGGAATAACTCTGCGCTGCTTGCTCGAAACGTGCTGAAATTCGGTGTGATTGTGTGGCAGGCCACCCTTTATTAATCATGAAATGCACAAGTCTCTAGGACTTTCAGAAGAAAAGTTATTCAAAAATATCTTGAACTTTTTTTTATAGATTTGGTGGTTTCACCATTTCCGAAGGTCGTAGAAGCTCAGGGATGGTCCCAATGGATCGGGCAGAGCCACATTAGTTGAGATGGAACCAACTTCCAAGTCTCTATGACCTTCAGAAAAAAAGTTATTGAACAATATCTTGAACTCCTATAGGTTTTCATCCCTAACCCTAACCCTAATCACAACCAAAAAATCAAACACTAATCACAACCCTAACCCTACCCCTTCCAAAGGTCGTAGAAGCTCGGGGGTGGTACCAATGGATCGGGCATAGCCACATTAGTGGAGATGGAACCAACTTCCAAGTCTCTATGACCTACAGAAAAAAAGTTATTGAAGAATATCTTGAGCTCCAATGGGTATTCATCCCTAACCCTAACCCTAATAGCAACCCTAACTCTAACCCTAATCACAACCCTAACCCTAACCCTAATTGCAACCCTAACCCTAACCCTAACCCTAATTGCAACCCTAACCCATATTAGGGATTAATTGGAATAACTCTGCGCTGCTTGCTCGAAACGTGCTGAAATTCGGTCTGGTTGTGTGGCAGGCCACCCTTTATTAATCATGAAATGCACAAGTCTCTAGGACTTTCAGAAGAAAAGTTATTCAAATATATCTTGAACTTTTTTTTTATAGATTTGGTGGTTTCACCATTTCCAAAGGTCGTAGAAGCTCGGGGATGGTCCCAATGGATCGGGCAGAGCCACATTAGTTGAGATGGAACCAACTTCCAAGTCTCTATGACCTTCAGAAAAAAAGTTATTGAACAATATCTTGAACTCCTATAGGTTTTCATCCCTAACCCTAACCCTAATCACAACCAAAAAATCAAACACTAATCACAACCCTAACCCTACCCCTTCCAAAGGTCGTAGAAGCTCGGGGGTGGTACCAATGGATCGGGCATAGCCACATTAGTGGAGATGGAACCAACTTCCAAGTCTCTATGACCTACAGAAAAAAAGTTATTGAAGAATATCTTGAGCTCCAATGGGTATTCATCCCTAACCCTAACCCTAATAGCAACCCTAACCCTAACCCTAATCACAACCCTAACCCTAATTGCAACCCTAACCCTAACCCTAACCCTAATTGCAACCCTAACCCATATTAGGGATTAATTGGAATAACTCTGCGCTGCTTGCTCGAAACGTGCTGAAATTCGGTGTGGTTGTGTGGCAGGCCACCCTTTATTAATCATGAAATGCACAAGTCTCTAGGACTTTCAGAAGAAAAGTTATTCAAATATATCTTGAACTTTTTTTTTATAGATTTGGTGGTTTCACCATTTCCAAAGGTCGTAGAAGCTCAGGGATGGTCCCAATGGATCGGGCCGAGCCACATTAGTTGAGATGGAACCAACTTCCAAGTCTCTATGACCTTCAGAAAAAAAGTTATTGAACAATATCTTGAACTCCTATAGGTTTTCATCCCTAACCCTAACCCTAATCACAACCAAAAAATCAAACACTAATCACAACCCTAACCCTACCCCTTCCAAAGGTCGTAGAAGCTCGGGGGTGGTACCAATGGATCGGGCATAGCCACATTAGTGGAGATGGAACCAACTTCCAAGTCTCTATGACCTACAGAAAAAAAGTTATTGAAGAATATCTTGAGCTCCAATGGGTATTCATCCCTAACCCTAACCCTAATAGCAACCCTAACCCTAACCCTAATCACAACCCTAACCCTAACCCTAATTGCAACCCTAACCCTAACCCTAATTGCAACCCTAACCCATATTAGGGATTAATTGGAATAACTCTGCGCTGCTTGCTCGAAACGTGCTGAAATTCGGTGTGATTGTGTGGCAGGCCACCCTTTATTAATCATGAAATGCACAAGTCTCTAGGACTTTCAGAAGAAAAGTTATTCAAAAATATCTTGAACTTTTTTTTATAGATTTGGTGGTTTCACCATTTCCAAAGGTCGTAGAAGCTCGGGGATGGTCCCAATGGATCGGGCAGAGCCACATTAGTTGAGATGGAACCAACTTCCAAGTCTCTATGACCTTCAGAAAAAAAGTTATTGAACAATATCTTGAACTCCTATAGGTTTTCATCCCTAACCCTAACCCTAATCACAACCAAAAAATCAAACACTAATCACAACCCTAACCCTACCCCTTCCAAAGGTCGTAGAAGCTCGGGGGTGGTACCAATGGATCGGGCATAGCCACATTAGTGGAGATGGAACCAACTTCCAAGTCTCTATGACCTACAGAAAAAAAGTTATTGAAGAATATCTTGAGCTCCAATGGGTATTCATCCCTAACCCTAACCCTAATAGCAACCCTAACCCTAACCCTAATCACAACCCTAACCCTAACCCTAATTGCAACCCTAACCCTAACCCTAACCCTAATTGCAACCCTAACCCATATTAGGGATTAATTGGAATAACTCTGCGCTGCTTGCTCGAAACGTGCTGAAATTCGGTGTGGTTGTGTGGCAGGCCACCCTTTATTAATCATGAAATGCACAAGTCTCTAGGACTTTCAGAAGAAAAGTTATTCAAATATATCTTGAACTTTTTTTTTATAGATTTGGTGGTTTCACCATTTCCAAAGGTCGTAGAAGCTCGGGGATGGTCCCAATGGATCGGGCAGAGCCACATTAGTTGAGATGGAACCAACTTCCAAGTCTCTATGACCTTCAGAAAAAAAGTTATTGAACAATATCTTGAACTCCTATAGGTTTTCATCCCTAACCCTAACCCTAATCACAACCAAAAAATCAAACACTAATCACAACCCTAACCCTACCCCTTCCAAAGGTCGTAGAAGCTCGGGGGTGGCACCAATGGATCGGGCATAGCCACATTAGTGGAGATGGAACCAACTTCCAAGTCTCTATGACCTACAGAAAAAAAGTTATTGAAGAATATCTTGAGCTCCAATGGGTATTCATCCCTAACCCTAACCCTAATAGCAACCCTAACCCTAACCCTAATCACAACCCTAACCCTAACCCTAATTGCAACCCTAACCCTAACCCTAACCCTAACCCTAATTGCAACCCTAACCCATATTAGGGATTAATTGGAATAACTCTGCGCTGCTTGCTCGAAACGTGCTGAAATTCGGTGTGGTTGTGTGGCAGGCCACCCTTTATTAATCATGAAATGCACAAGTCTCTAGGACTTTCAGAAGAAAAGTTATTCAAATATATCTTGAACTTTTTTTTTATAGATTTGGTGGTTTCACCATTTCCAAAGGTCGTAGAAGCTCGGGGATGGTCCCAATGGATCGGGCAGAGCCACATTAGTTGAGATGGAACCAACTTCCAAGTCTCTATGACCTTCAGAAAAAAAGTTATTGAACAATATCTTGAACTCCTATAGGTTTTCATCCCTAACCCTAACCCTAATCACAACCAAAAAATCAAACACTAATCACAACCCTAACCCTACCCCTTCCAAAGGTCGTAGAAGCTCGGGGGTGGCACCAATGGATCGGGCAGAGCCACATTAGTTGAGATGGAACCAACTTCCAAGTCTCTATGACCTTCAGAAAAAAAGTTATTGAACAATATCTTGAACTCCTATAGGTTTTCATCCCTAACCCTAACCCTAATCACAACCAAAAAATCAAACACTAATCACAACCCTAACCCTACCCCTTCCAAAGGTCGTAGAAGCTCGGGGGTGGCACCAATGGATCGGGCATAGCCACATTAGTGGAGATGGAACCAACTTCCAAGTCTCTATGACCTACAGAAAAAAAGTTATTGAAGAATATCTTGAGCTCCAATGGGTATTCATCCCTAACCCTAACCCTAATAGCAACCCTAACCCTAACCCTAATCACAACCCTAACCCTAACCCTAATTGCAACCCTAACCCTAACCCTAACCCTAACCCTAATTGCAACCCTAACCCATATTAGGGATTAATTGGAATAACTCTGCGCTGCTTGCTCGAAACGTGCTGAAATTCGGTGTGGTTGTGTGGCAGGCCACCCTTTATTAATCATGAAATGCACAAGTCTCTAGGACTTTCAGAAGAAAAGTTATTCAAATATATCTTGAACTTTTTTTTTATAGATTTGGTGGTTTCACCATTTCCAAAGGTCGTAGAAGCTCGGGGATGGTCCCAATGGATCGGGCAGAGCCACATTAGTTGAGATGGAACCAACTTCCAAGTCTCTATGACCTTCAGAAAAAAAGTTATTGAACAATATCTTGAACTCCTATAGGTTTTCATCCCTAACCCTAACCCTAATCACAACCAAAAAATCAAACACTAATCACAACCCTAACCCTACCCCTTCCAAAGGTCGTAGAAGCTCGGGGGTGGTACCAATGGATTGGGCATAGCCACATTAGTGGAGATGGAACCAACTTCCAAGTCTCTATGACCTACAGAAAAAAAGTTATTGAAGAATATCTTGAGCTCCAATGGGTATTCATCCCTAACCCTAACCCTAATAGCAACCCTAACCCTAACCCTAATCACAACCCTAACCCTAACCCTAATTGCAACCCTAACCCTAACCCTAACCCTAATTGCAACCCTAACCCATATTAGGGATTAATTGGAATAACTCTGCGCTGCTTGCTCGAAACGTGCTGAAATTCGGTGTGATTGTGTGGCAGGCCACCCTTTATTAATCATGAAATGCACAAGTCTCTAGGACTTTCAGAAGAAAAGTTATTCAAAAATATCTTGAACTTTTTTTTATAGATTTGGTGGTTTCACCATTTCCAAAGGTCGTAGAAGCTCGGGGATGGTCCCAATGGATCGGGCAGAGCCACATTAGTTGAGATGGAACCAACTTCCAAGTCTCTATGACCTTCAGAAAAAAAGTTATTGAACAATATCTTGAACTCCTATAGGTTTTCATCCCTAACCCTAACCCTAATCACAACCAAAAAATCAAACACTAATCACAACCCTAACCCTACCCCTTCCAAAGGTCGTAGAAGCTCGGGGGTGGCACCAATGGATCGGGCAGAGCCACATTAGTTGAGATGGAACCAACTTCCAAGTCTCTATGACCTTCAGAAAAAAAGTTATTGAACAATATCTTGAACTCCTATAGGTTTTCATCCCTAACCCTAACCCTAATCACAACCAAAAAATCAAACACTAATCACAACCCTAACCCTACCCCTTCCAAAGGTCGTAGAAGCTCGGGGGTGGCACCAATGGATCGGGCATAGCCACATTAGTGGAGATGGAACCAACTTCCAAGTCTCTATGACCTACAGAAAAAAAGTTATTGAAGAATATCTTGAGCTCCAATGGGTATTCATCCCTAACCCTAACCCTAATAGCAACCCTAACCCTAACCCTAATCACAACCCTAACCCTAACCCTAATTGCAACCCTAACCCTAACCCTAACCCTAACCCTAATTGCAACCCTAACCCATATTAGGGATTAATTGGAATAACTCTGCGCTGCTTGCTCGAAACGTGCTGAAATTCGGTGTGGTTGTGTGGCAGGCCACCCTTTATTAATCATGAAATGCACAAGTCTCTAGGACTTTCAGAAGAAAAGTTATTCAAATATATCTTGAACTTTTTTTTTATAGATTTGGTGGTTTCACCATTTCCAAAGGTCGTAGAAGCTCGGGGATGGTCCCAATGGATCGGGCAGAGCCACATTAGTTGAGATGGAACCAACTTCCAAGTCTCTATGACCTTCAGAAAAAAAGTTATTGAACAATATCTTGAACTCCTATAGGTTTTCATCCCTAACCCTAACCCTAATCACAACCAAAAAATCAAACACTAATCACAACCCTAACCCTACCCCTTCCAAAGGTCGTAGAAGCTCGGGGGTGGTACCAATGGATTGGGCATAGCCACATTAGTGGAGATGGAACCAACTTCCAAGTCTCTATGACCTACAGAAAAAAAGTTATTGAAGAATATCTTGAGCTCCAATGGGTATTCATCCCTAACCCTAACCCTAATAGCAACCCTAACCCTAACCCTAATCACAACCCTAACCCTAATTGCAACCCTAACCCTAATTGCAACCCTAACCCATATTAGGGATTAATTGGAATAACTCTGCGCTGCTTGCTCGAAACGTGCTGAAATTCGGTGTGGTTGTGTGGCAGGCCACCCTTTATTAATCATGAAATGCACAAGTCTCTAGGACTTTCAGAAGAAAAGTTATTCAAATATATCTTGAACTTTTTTTTAATAGATTTGGTGGTTTCACCATTTCCAAAGGTCGTAGAAGCTCAGGGATGGTCCCAATGGATCGGGCAGAGCCACATTAGTTGAGATGGAACCAACTTCCAAGTCTCTATGACCTTCAGAAAAAAAGTTATTGAACAATATCTTGAACTCCTATAGGTTTTCATCCCTAACCCTAACCCTAATCACAACCAAAAAATCAAACACTAATCACAACCCTAACCCTACCCCTTCCAAAGGTCGTAGAAGCTCGGGGGTGGTACCAATGGATCGGGCATAGCCACATTAGTGGAGATGGAACCAACTTCCAAGTCTCTATGACCTACAGAAAAAAAGTTATTGAAGAATATCTTGAGCTCCAATGGGTATTCATCCCTAACCCTAACCCTAATAGCAACCCTAACCCTAACCCTAATCACAACCCTAACCCTAACCCTAATTGCAACCCTAACCCTAACCCTAACCCTAATTGCAACCCTAACCCATATTAGGGATTAATTGGAATAACTCTGCGCTGCTTGCTCGAAACGTGCTGAAATTCGGTGTGATTGTGTGGCAGGCCACCCTTTATTAATCATGAAATGCACAAGTCTCTAGGACTTTCAGAAGAAAAGTTATTCAAAAATATCTTGAACTTTTTTTTATAGATTTGGTGGTTTCACCATTTCCAAAGGTCGTAGAAGCTCGGGGATGGTCCCAATGGATCGGGCAGAGCCACATTAGTTGAGATGGAACCAACTTCCAAGTCTCTATGACCTTCAGAAAAAAAATTATTGAACAATATCTTGAACTCCTATAGGTTTTCATCCCTAACCCTAACCCTAATCACAACCAAAAAATCAAACACTAATCACAACCCTAACCCTACCCCTTCCAAAGGTCGTAGAAGCTCGGGGGTGGTACCAATGGATCGGGCATAGCCACATTAGTGGAGATGGAACCAACTTCCAAGTCTCTATGACCTACAGAAAAAAAGTTATTGAAGAATATCTTGAGCTCCAATGGGTATTCATCCCTAACCCTAACCCTAATAGCAACCCTAACCCTAACCCTAATCACAACCCTAACCCTAACCCTAATTGCAACCCTAACCCTAACCCTAACCCTAATTGCAACCCTAACCCATATTAGGGATTAATTGGAATAACTCTGCGCTGCTTGCTCGAAACGTGCTGAAATTCGGTGTGGTTGTGTGGCAGGCCACCCTTTATTAATCATGAAATGCACAAGTCTCTAGGACTTTCAGAAGAAAAGTTATTCAAATATATCTTGAACTTTTTTTTTATAGATTTGGTGGTTTCACCATTTCCAAAGGTCGTAGAAGCTCGGTGATGGTCCCAATGGATCGGGCAGAGCCACATTAGTTGAGATGGAACCAACTTCCAAGTCTCTATGACCTTCAGAAAAAAAGTTATTGAACAATATCTTGAACTCCTATAGGTTTTCATCCCTAACCCTAACCCTAATCACAACCAAAAAATCAAACACTAATCACAACCCTAACCCTACCCCTTCCAAAGGTCGTAGAAGCTCGGGGGTGGTACCAATGGATCGGGCATAGCCACATTAGTGGAGATGGAACCAACTTCCAAGTCTCTATGACCTACAGAAAAAAAGTTATTGAAGAATATCTTGAGCTCCAATGGGTATTCATCCCTAACCCTAACCCTAATAGCAACCCTAACCCTAACCCTAATCACAACCCTAACCCTAACCCTAATTGCAACCCTAACCCTAACCCTAACCCTAATTGCAACCCTAACCCATATTAGGGATTAATTGGAATAACTCCGCGCTGCTTGCTCGAAACGTGCTGAAATTCGGTGTGGTTGTGTGGCAGGCCACCCTTTATTAATCATGAAATGCACAAGTCTCTAGGACTTTCAGAAGAAAAGTTATTCAAATATATCTTGAACTTTTTTTTATAGATTTGGTGGTTTCACCATTTCCAAAGGTCGTAGAAGCTCGGGGATGGTCCCAATGGATCGGGCAGAGCCACATTAGTTGAGATGGAACCAACTTCCAAGTCTCTATGACCTTCAGAAAAAAAGTTATTGAACAATATCTTGAACTCCTATAGGTTTTCATCCCTAACCCTAACCCTAATCACAACCAAAAAATCAAACACTAATCACAACCCTAACCCTACCCCTTCCAAAGGTCGTAGAAGCTCGGGGGTGGCACCAATGGATCGGGCATAGCCACATTAGTGGAGATGGAACCAACTTCCAAGTCTCTATGACCTACAGAAAAAAAGTTATTGAAGAATATCTTGAGCTCCAATGGGTATTCATCCCTAACCCTAACCCTAATAGCAACCCTAACCCTAACCCTAATCACAACCCTAACCCTAATTGCAACCCTAACCCTAACCCTAACCCTAATTGCAACCCTAACCCATATTAGGGATTAATTGGAATAACTCTGCGCTGCTTGCTCGAAACGTGCTGAAATTCGGTGTGGTTGTGTGGCAGGCCACCCTTTATTAATCATGAAATGCACAAGTCTCTAGGACTTTCAGAAGAAAAGTTATTCAAATATATCTTGAACTTTTTTTTTATAGATTTGGTGGTTTCACCATTTCCAAAGGTCGTAGAAGCTCGGGGATGGTCCCAATGGATCGGGCAGAGCCACATTAGTTGAGATGGAACCAACTTCCAAGTCTCTATGACCTTCAGAAAAAAAGTTATTGAACAATATCTTGAACTCCTATAGGTTTTCATCCCTAACCCTAACCCTAATCACAACCAAAAAATCAAACACTAATCACAACCCTAACCCTACCCCTTCCAAAGGTCGTAGAAGCTCGGGGGTGGTACCAATGGATCGAGCATAGCCACATTAGTGGAGATGGAACCAACTTCCAAGTCTCTATGACCTACAGAAAAAAAGTTATTGAAGAATATCTTGAGCTCCAATGGGTATTCATCCCTAACCCTAACCCTAATAGCAACCCTAACCCTAACCCTAATCACAACCCTAACCCTAATTGCAACCCTAACCCTAACCCTAACCCTAATTGCAACCCTAACCCATATTAGGGATTAATTGGAATAACTCTGCGCTGCTTGCTCGAAACGTGCTGAAATTCGGTGTGGTTGTGTGGCAGGCCACCCTTTATTAATCATGAAATGCACAAGTCTCTAGGACTTTCAGAAGAAAAGTTATTCAAATATATCTTGAACTTTTTTTTTATAGATTTGGTGGTTTCACCATTTCCAAAGGTCGTAGAAGCTCGGGGATGGTCCCAATGGATCGGGCAGAGCCACATTAGTTGAGATGGAACCAACTTCCAAGTCTCTATGACCTTCAGAAAAAAAGTTATTGAACAATATCTTGAACTCCTATAGGTTTTCATCCCTAACCCTAACCCTAATCACAACCAAAAAATCAAACACTAATCACAACCCTAACCCTACCCCTTCCAAAGGTCGTAGAAGCTCGGGGGTGGTACCAATGGATCGGGCATAGCCACATTAGTGGAGATGGAACCAACTTCCAAGTCTCTATGACCTACAGAAAAAAAGTTATTGAAGAATATCTTGAGCTCCAATGGGTATTCATCCCTAACCCTAACCCTAATAGCAACCCTAACCCTAACCCTAATCACAACCCTAACCCTAACCCTAATTGCAACCCTAACCCTAACCCTAACCCTAATTGCAACCCTAACCCATATTAGGGATTAATTGGAATAACTCTGCGCTGCTTGCTCGAAACGTGCTGAAATTCGGTGTGGTTGTGTGGCAGGCCACCCTTTATTAATCATGAAATGCACAAGTCTCTAGGACTTTCAGAAGAAAAGTTATTCAAATATATCTTGAACTTTTTTTTTATAGATTTGGTGGTTTCACCATTTCCAAAGGTCGTAGAAGCTCGGGGATGGTCCCAATGGATCGGGCAGAGCCACATTAGTTGAGATGGAACCAACTTCCAAGTCTCTATGACCTTCAGAAAAAAAGTTATTGAACAATATCTTGAACTCCTATAGGTTTTCATCCCTAACCCTAACCCTAATCACAACCAAAAAATCAAACACTAATCACAACCCTAACCCTACCCCTTCCAAAGGTCGTAGAAGCTCGGGGGTGGTACCAATGGATCGGGCATAGCCACATTAGTGGAGATGGAACCAACTTCCAAGTCTCTATGACCTACAGAAAAAAAGTTATTGAAGAATATCTTGAGCTCCAATGGGTATTCATCCCTAACCCTAACCCTAATAGCAACCCTAACCCTAACCCTAATCACAACCCTAACCCTAACCCTAATTGCAACCCTAACCCTAACCCTAACCCTAATTGCAACCCTAACCCATATTAGGGATTAATTGGAATAACTCTGCGCTGCTTGCTCGAAACGTGCTAAAATTCGGTGTGGTTGTGTGGCAGGCCACCCTTTATTAATCATGAAATGCACAAGTCTCTAGGACTTTCAGAAGAAAAGTTATTCAAATATATCTTGAACTTTTTTTTTATAGATTTGGTGGTTTCACCATTTCCAAAGGTCGTAGAAGCTCAGGGATGGTCCCAATGGATCGGGCAGAGCCACATTAGTTGAGATGGAACCAACTTCCAAGTCTCTATGACCTTCAGAAAAAAAGTTATTGAACAATATCTTGAACTCCTATGGATTTTCATCCCTAACCCTAACCCTAATCACAACCAAAAAATCAAACACTAATCACAACCCTAACCCTACCCCTTCCAAAGGTCGTAGAAGCTCGGGGGTGGTACCAATGGATCGGGCATAGCCACATTAGTGGAGATGGAACCAACTTCCAAGTCTCTATGACCTACAGAAAAAAAGTTATTGAAGAATATCTTGAGCTCCAATGGGTATTCATCCCTAACCCTAACCCTAATAGCAACCCTAACCCTAACCCTAATCACAACCCTAACCCTAATTGCAACCCTAACCCTAACCCTAACCCTAATTGCAACCCTAACCCATATTAGGGATTAATTGGAATAACTCTGCGCTGCTTGCTCGAAACGTGCTGAAATTCGGTGTGGTTGTGTGGCAGGCCACCCTTTATTAATCATGAAATGCACAAGTCTCTAGGACTTTCAGAAGAAAAGTTATTCAAATATATCTTGAACTTTTTTTTTATAGATTTGGTGGTTTCACCATTTCCAAAGGTCGTAGAAGCTCAGGGATGGTCCCAATGGATCGGGCAGAGCCACATTAGTTGAGATGGAACCAACTTCCAAGTCTCTATGACCTTCAGAAAAAAAGTTATTGAACAATATCTTGAACTCCTATAGGTTTTCATCCCTAACCCTAACCCTAATCACAACCAAAAAATCAAACACTAATCACAACCCTAACCCTACCCCTTCCAAAGGTCGTAGAAGCTCGGGGGTGGTACCAATGGATCGGGCATAGTCACATTAGTGGAGATGGAACCAACTTCCAAGTCTCTATGACCTACAGAAAAAACGTTATTGAAGAATATCTTGAGCTCCAATGGGTATTCATCCCTAACCCTAACCCTAATAGCAACCCTAACCCTAACCCTAATCACAACCCTAACCCTAACCCTAATTGCAACCCTAACCCTAACCCTAATTGCAACCCTAACCCATATTAGGGATTAATTGGAATAACTCTGCGCTGCTTGCTCGAAACGTGCTAAAATTCGGTGTGGTTGTGTGGCAGGCCACCCTTTATTAATCATGAAATGCACAAGTCTCTAGGACTTTCAGAAGAAAAGTTATTCAAATATATCTTGAACTTTTTTTTAATAGATTTGGTGGTTTCACCATTTCCAAAGGTCGTAGAAGCTCAGGGATGGTCCCAATGGATCGGGCAGAGCCACATTAGTTGAGATGGAACCAACTTCCAAGTCTCTATGACCTTCAGAAAAAAAGTTATTGAACAATATCTTGAACTCCTATGGATTTTCATCCCTAACCCTAACCCTAATCACAACCAAAAAATCAAACACTAATCACAACCCTAACCCTACCCCTTCCAAAGGTCGTAGAAGCTCGGGGGTGGTACCAATGGATCGGGCATAGCCACATTAGTGGAGATGGAACCAACATCCAAGTCTATATGACCTACAGAAAAAAAGTTATTGAAGAATATCTTGAGCTCCAATGGGTATTCATCCCTAACCCTAACCCTAATAGCAACCCTAACCCTAACCCTAATCACAACCCTAACCCTAATTGCAACCCTAACCCTAACCCTAACCCTAATTGCAACCCTAACCCATATTAGGGATTAATTGGAATAACTCTGCGCTGCTTGCTCGAAACGTGCTGAAATTCGGTGTGGTTGTGTGGCAGGCCACCCTTTATTAATCATGAAATGCACAAGTCTCTAGGACTTTCAGAAGAAAAGTTATTCAAATATATCTTGAACTTTTTTTTTATAGATTTGGTGGTTTCACCATTTCCAAAGGTCGTAGAAGCTCGGGGATGGTCCCAATGGATCGGGCAGAGCCACATTAGTTGAGATGGAACCAACTTCCAAGTCTCTATGACCTTCAGAAAAAAAGTTATTGAACAATATCTTGAACTCCTATAGGTTTTCATCCCTAACCCTAACCCTAATCACAACCAAAAAATCAAACACTAATCACAACCCTAACCCTACCCCTTCCAAAGGTCGTAGAAGCTCGGGGGTGGTACCAATGGATCGGGCATAGCCACATTAGTGGAGATGGAACCAACTTCCAAGTCTCTATGACCTACAGAAAAAAAGTTATTGAAGAATATCTTGAGCTCCAATGGGTATTCATCCCTAACCCTAACCCTAATAGCAACCCTAACCCTAACCCTAATCACAACCCTAACCCTAATTGCAACCCTAACCCTAACCCTAACCCTAATTGCAACCCTAACCCATATTAGGGATTAATTGGAATAACTCTGCGCTGCTTGCTCGAAACGTGCTGAAATTCGGTGTGGTTGTGTGGCAGGCCACCCTTTATTAATCATGAAATGCACAAGTCTCTAGGACTTTCAGAAGAAAAGTTATTCAAATATATCTTGAACTTTTTTTTTATAGATTTGGTGGTTTCACCATTTCCAAAGGTCGTAGAAGCTCGGGGATGGTCCCAATGGATCGGGCAGAGCCACATTAGTTGAGATGGAACCAACTTCCAAGTCTCTATGACCTTCAGAAAAAAAGTTATTGAACAATATCTTGAACTCCTATAGGTTTTCATCCCTAACCCTAACCCTAATCACAACCAAAAAATCAAACACTAATCACAACCCTAACCCTACCCCTTCCAAAGGTCGTAGAAGCTCGGGGGTGGTACCAATGGATCGGGCATAGCCACATTAGTGGAGATGGAACCAACTTCCAAGTCTCTATGACCTACAGAAAAAAAGTTATTGAAGAATATCTTGAGCTCCAATGGGTATTCATCCCTAACCCTAACCCTAATAGCAACCCTAACCCTAACCCTAATCACAACCCTAACCCTAATTGCAACCCTAACCCTAACCCTAACCCTAATTGCAACCCTAACCCATATTAGGGATTAATTGGAATAACTCTGCGCTGCTTGCTCGAAACGTGCTGAAATTCGGTGTGGTTGTGTGGCAGGCCACCCTTTATTAATCATGAAATGCACAAGTCTCTAGGACTTTCAGAAGAAAAGTTATTCAAATATATCTTGAACTTTTTTTTTATAGATTTGGTGGTTTCACCATTTCCAAAGGTCGTAGAAGCTCGGGGATGGTCCCAATGGATCGGGCAGAGCCACATTAGTTGAGATGGAACCAACTTCCAAGTCTCTATGACCTTCAGAAAAAAAGTTATTGAACAATATCTTGAACTCCTATAGGTTTTCATCCCTAACCCTAACCCTAATCACAACCAAAAAATCAAACACTAATCACAACCCTAACCCTACCCCTTCCAAAGGTCGTAGAAGCTCGGGGGTGGTACCAATGGATCGGGCATAGCCACATTAGTGGAGATGGAACCAACTTCCAAGTCTCTATGACCTACAGAAAAAAAGTTATTGAAGAATATCTTGAGCTCCAATGGGTATTCATCCCTAACCCTAACCCTAATAGCAACCCTAACCCTAACCCTAATCACAACCCTAACCCTAATTGCAACCCTAACCCTAACCCTAACCCTAATTGCAACCCTAACCCATATTAGGGATTAATTGGAATAACTCTGCGCTGCTTGCTCGAAACGTGCTGAAATTCGGTGTGGTTGTGTGGCAGGCCACCCTTTATTAATCATGAAATGCACAAGTCTCTAGGACTTTCAGAAGAAAAGTTATTCAAATATATCTTGAACTTTTTTTTTATAGATTTGGTGGTTTCACCATTTCCAAAGGTCGTAGAAGCTCGGGGATGGTCCCAATGGATCGGGCAGAGCCACATTAGTTGAGATGGAACCAACTTCCAAGTCTCTATGACCTTCAGAAAAAAAGTTATTGAACAATATCTTGAACTCCTATAGGTTTTCATCCCTAACCCTAACCCTAATCACAACCAAAAAATCAAACACTAATCACAACCCTAACCCTACCCCTTCCAAAGGTCGTAGAAGCTCGGGGGTGGTACCAATGGATCGGGCATAGCCACATTAGTGGAGATGGAACCAACTTCCAAGTCTCTATGACCTACAGAAAAAAAGTTATTGAAGAATATCTTGAGCTCCAATGGGTATTCATCCCTAACCCTAACCCTAATAGCAACCCTAACCCTAACCCTAATCACAACCCTAACCCTAATTGCAACCCTAACCCTAACCCTAACCCTAATTGCAACCCTAACCCATATTAGGGATTAATTGGAATAACTCTGCGCTGCTTGCTCGAAACGTGCTGAAATTCGGTGTGGTTGTGTGGCAGGCCACCCTTTATTAATCATGAAATGCACAAGTCTCTAGGACTTTCAGAAGAAAAGTTATTCAAATATATCTTGAACTTTTTTTTTATAGATTTGGTGGTTTCACCATTTCCAAAGGTCGTAGAAGCTCGGGGATGGTCCCAATGGATCGGGCAGAGCCACATTAGTTGAGATGGAACCAACTTCCAAGTCTCTATGACCTTCAGAAAAAAAGTTATTGAACAATATCTTGAACTCCTATAGGTTTTCATCCCTAACCCTAACCCTAATCACAACCAAAAAATCAAACACTAATCACAACCCTAACCCTTCCCCTTCCAAAGGTCGTAGAAGCTCGGGGGTGGTACCAATGGATCGGGCATAGCCACATTAGTGGAGATGGAACCAACTTCCAAGTCTCTATGACCTACAGAAAAAAAGTTATTGAAGAATATCTTGAGCTCCAATGGGTATTCATCCCTAACCCTAACCCTAATAGCAACCCTAACCCTAACCCTAATCACAACCCTAACCCTAACCCTAATTGCAACCCTAACCCTAACCCTAACCCTAATTGCAACCCTAACCCATATTAGGGATTAATTGGAATAACTCTGCGCTGCTTGCTCGAAACGTGCTGAAATTCGGTGTGGTTGTGTGGCAGGCCACCCTTTATTAATCATGAAATGCACAAGTCTCTAGGACTTTCAGAAGAAAAGTTATTCAAATATATCTTGAACTTTTTTTTTATAGATTTGGTGGTTTCACCATTTCCAAAGGTCGTAGAAGCTCGGGGATGGTCCCAATGGATCGGGCAGAGCCACATTAGTTGAGATGGAACCAACTTCCAAGTCTCTATGACCTTCAGAAAAAAAGTTATTGAACAATATCTTGAACTCCTATAGGTTTTCATCCCTAACCCTAACCCTAATCACAACCAAAAAATCAAACACTAATCACAACCCTAACCCTACCCCTTCCAAAGGTCGTAGAAGCTCGGGGGTGGTACCAATGGATCGGGCATAGCCACATTAGTGGAGATGGAACCAACTTCCAAGTCTCTATGACCTACAGAAAAAAAGTTATTGAAGAATATCTTGAGCTCCAATGGGTATTCATCCCTAACCCTAACCCTAATAGCAACCCTAACCCTAACCCTAATCACAACCCTAACCCTAACCCTAATTGCAACCCTAACCCTAACCCTAACCCTAATTGCAACCCTAACCCATATTAGGGATTAATTGGAATAACTCTGCGCTGCTTGCTCGAAACGTGCTAAAATTCGGTGTGGTTGTGTGGCAGGCCACCCTTTATTAATCATGAAATGCACAAGTCTCTAGGACTTTCAGAAGAAAAGTTATTCAAATATATCTTGAACTTTTTTTTTATAGATTTGGTGGTTTCACCATTTCCAAAGGTCGTAGAAGCTCAGGGATGGTCCCAATGGATCGGGCAGAGCCACATTAGTTGAGATGGAACCAACTTCCAAGTCTCTATGACCTTCAGAAAAAAAGTTATTGAACAATATCTTGAACTCCTATAGGTTTTCATCCCTAACCCTAACCCTAATCACAACCAAAAAATCAAACACTAATCACAACCCTAACCCTACCCCTTCCAAAGGTCGTAGAAGCTCGGGGGTGGTACCAATGGATCGGGCATAGTCACATTAGTGGAGATGGAACCAACTTCCAAGTCTCTATGACCTACAGAAAAAACGTTATTGAAGAATATCTTGAGCTCCAATGGGTATTCATCCCTAACCCTAACCCTAATAGCAACCCTAACCCTAACCCTAATCACAACCCTAACCCTAACCCTAATTGCAACCCTAACCCTAACCCTAATTGCAACCCTAACCCATATTAGGGATTAATTGGAATAACTCTGCGCTGCTTGCTCGAAACGTGCTAAAATTCGGTGTGGTTGTGTGGCAGGCCACCCTTTATTAATCATGAAATGCACAAGTCTCTAGGACTTTCAGAAGAAAAGTTATTCAAATATATCTTGAACTTTTTTTTAATAGATTTGGTGGTTTCACCATTTCCAAAGGTCGTAGAAGCTCAGGGATGGTCCCAATGGATCGGGCAGAGCCACATTAGTTGAGATGGAACCAACTTCCAAGTCTCTATGACCTTCAGAAAAAAAGTTATTGAACAATATCTTGAACTCCTATGGATTTTCATCCCTAACCCTAACCCTAATCACAACCAAAAAATCAAACACTAATCACAACCCTAACCCTACCCCTTCCAAAGGTCGTAGAAGCTCGGGGGTGGTACCAATGGATCGGGCATAGCCACATTAGTGGAGATGGAACCAACTTCCAAGTCTCTATGACCTACAGAAAAAAAGTTATTGAAGAATATCTTGAGCTCCAATGGGTATTCATCCCTAACCCTAACCCTAATAGCAACCCTAACCCTAACCCTAATCACAACCCTAACCCTAATTGCAACCCTAACCCTAACCCTAACCCTAATTGCAACCCTAACCCATATTAGGGATTAATTGGAATAACTCTGCGCTGCTTGCTCGAAACGTGCTGAAATTCGGTGTGGTTGTGTGGCAGGCCACCCTTTATTAATCATGAAATGCACAAGTCTCTAGGACTTTCAGAAGAAAAGTTATTCAAATATATCTTGAACTTTCTTTTTATAGATTTGGTGGTTTCACCATTTCCAAAGGTCGTAGAAGCTCGGGGATGGTCCCAATGGATCGGGCAGAGCCACATTAGTTGAGATGGAACCAACTTCCAAGTCTCTATGACCTTCAGAAAAAAAGTTATTGAACAATATCTTGAACTCCTATAGGTTTTCATCCCTAACCCTAACCCTAATCACAACCAAAAAATCAAACACTAATCACAACCCTAACCCTACCCCTTCCAAAGGTCGTAGAAGCTCGGGGGTGGTACCAATGGATCGGGCATAGCCACATTAGTGGAGATGGAACCAACTTCCAAGTCTCTATGACCTACAGAAAAAAAGTTATTGAAGAATATCTTGAGCTCCAATGGGTATTCATCCCTAACCCTAACCCTAATAGCAACCCTAACCCTAACCCTAATCACAACCCTAACCCTAACCCTAATTGCAACCCTAACCCTAACCCTAACCCTAATTGCAACCCTAACCCATATTAGGGATTAATTGGAATAACTCTGCGCTGCTTGCTCGAAACGTGCTGAAATTCGGTGTGGTTGTGTGGCAGGCCACCCTTTATTAATCATGAAATGCACAAGTCTCTAGGACTTTCAGAAGAAAAGTTATTCAAATATATCTTGAACTTTTTTTTTATAGATTTGGTGGTTTCACCATTTCCAAAGGTCGTAGAAGCTCGGGGATGGTCCCAATGGATCGGGCAGAGCCACATTAGTTGAGATGGAACCAACTTCCAAGTCTCTATGACCTTCAGAAAAAAAGTTATTGAACAATATCTTGAACTCCTATAGGTTTTCATCCCTAACCCTAACCCTAATCACAACCAAAAAATCAAACACTAATCACAACCCTAACCCTACCCCTTCCAAAGGTCGTAGAAGCTCGGGGGTGGTACCAATGGATCGGGCATAGCCACATTAGTGGAGATGGAACCAACTTCCAAGTCTCTATGACCTACAGAAAAAAAGTTATTGAAGAATATCTTGAGCTCCAATGGGTATTCATCCCTAACCCTAACCCTAATAGCAACCCTAACCCTAACCCTAATCACAACCCTAACCCTAACCCTAATTGCAACCCTAACCCTAACCCTAACCCTAATTGCAACCCTAACCCATATTAGGGATTAATTGGAATAACTCTGCGCTGCTTGCTCGAAACGTGCTGAAATTTGGTGTGGTTGTGTGGCAGGCCACCCTTTATTAATCATGAAATGCACAAGTCTCTAGGACTTTCAGAAGAAAAGTTATTCAAATATATCTTGAACTTTTTTTTTATAGATTTGGTGGTTTCACCATTTCCAAAGGTCGTAGAAGCTCAGGGATGGTCCCAATGGATCGGGCAGAGCCACATTAGTTGAGATGGAACCAACTTCCAAGTCTCTATGACCTTCAGAAAAAAAGTTATTGAACAATATCTTGAACTCCTATAGGTTTTCATCCCTAACCCTAACCCTAATCACAACCAAAAAATCAAACACTAATCACAACCCTAACCCTACCCCTTCCAAAGGTCGTAGAAGCTCGGGGGTGGTACCAATGGATCGGGCATAGTCACATTAGTGGAGATGGAACCAACTTCCAAGTCTCTATGACCTACAGAAAAAACGTTATTGAAGAATATCTTGAGCTCCAATGGGTATTCATCCCTAACCCTAACCCTAATAGCAACCCTAACCCTAACCCTAATCACAACCCTAACCCTAATTGCAACCCTAACCCTAACCCTAATAGCAACCCTAACCCTAACCCTAATCACAACCCTAACCCTAACCCTAATCACAACCCTAACCCTAACCCTAATTGCAACCCTAACCCTAACCCTAACCCTAATTGCAACCCTAACCCATATTAGGGATTAATTGGAATAACTCTGCGCTGCTTGCTCGAAACGTGCTGAAATTCGGTGTGGTTGTGTGGCAGGCCACCCTTTATTAATCATGAAATGCACAAGTCTCTAGGACTTTCAGAAGAAAAGTTATTCAAAAATATCTTGAACTTTTTTTTATAGATTTGGTGGTTTCACCATTTCCAAAGGTCGTAGAAGCTCGGGGATGGTCCCAATGGATCGGGCAGAGCCACATTAGTTGAGATGGAACCAACTTCCAAGTCTCTATGACCTTCAGAAAAAAAGTTATTGAACAATATCTTGAACTCCTATAGGTTTTCATCCCTAACCCTAACCCTAATCACAACCAAAAAATCAAACACTAATCACAACCCTAACCCTACCCCTTCCAAAGGTCGTAGAAGCTCGGGGGTGGTACCAATGGATCGGGCATAGCCACATTAGTGGAGATGGAACCAACTTCCAAGTCTCTATGACCTACAGAAAAAAAGTTATTGAAGAATATCTTGAGCTCCAATGGGTATTCATCCCTAACCCTAACCCTAATAGCAACCCTAACCCTAACCCTAATCACAACCCTAACCCTAACCCTAATTGCAACCCTAACCCTAACCCTAACCCTAATTGCAACCCTAACCCATATTAGGGATTAATTGGAATAACTCTGCGCTGCTTGCTCGAAACGTGCTGAAATTCGGTGTGGTTGTGTGGCAGGCCACCCTTTATTAATCATGAAATGCACAAGTCTCTAGGACTTTCAGAAGAAAAGTTATTCAAATATATCTTGAACTTTTTTTTTATAGATTTGGTGGTTTCACCATTTCCAAAGGTCGTAGAAGCTCGGGGATGGTCCCAATGGATCGGGCAGAGCCACATTAGTTGAGATGGAACCAACTTCCAAGTCTCTATGACCTTCAGAAAAAAAGTTATTGAACAATATCTTGAACTCCTATAGGTTTTCATCCCTAACCCTAACCCTAATCACAACCAAAAAATCAAACACTAATCACAACCCTAACCCTACCCCTTCCAAAGGTCGTAGAAGCTCGGGGGTGGTACCAATGGATCGGGCATAGCCACATTAGTGGAGATGGAACCAACTTCCAAGTCTCTATGACCTACAGAAAAAAAGTTATTGAAGAATATCTTGAGCTCCAATGGGTATTCATCCCTAACCCTAACCCTAATAGCAACCCTAACCCTAACCCTAATCACAACCCTAACCCTAACCCTAATTGCAACCCTAACCCTAACCCTAACCCTAATTGCAACCCTAACCCATATTAGGGATTAATTGGAATAACTCTGCGCTGCTTGCTCGAAACGTGCTGAAATTCGGTGTGGTTGTGTGGCAGGCCACCCTTTATTAATCATGAAATGCACAAGTCTCTAGGACTTTCAGAAGAAAAGTTATTCAAATATATCTTGAACTTATTTTTTATAGATATGGTGGTTTCACCGTTTCCAAAGGTCGTAGAAGCTCAGGGATGGTCCCAATGGATCGGGCAGAGCCACATTAGTTGAGATGGAACCAACTTCCAAGTCTCTATGACCTTCAGAAAAAAAGTTATTGAACAATATCTTGAACTCCTATGGATTTTCATCCCTAACCCTAACCCTAATCACAACCAAAAAATCAAACACTAATCACAACCCTAACCCTACCCCTTCCAAAGGTCGTAGAAGCTCGGGGGTGGTACCAATGGATCGGGCATAGCCACATTAGTGGAGATGGAACCAACTTCCAAGTCTCTATGACCTACAGAAAAAAAGTTATTGAAGAATATCTTGAGCTCCAATGGGTATTCATCCCTAACCCTAACCCTAATAGCAACCCTAACCCTAACCCTAATCACAACCCTAACCCTAACCCTAATTGCAACCCTAACCCTAACCCTAACCCTAACCCTAATTGCAACCCTAACCCATATTAGGGATTAATTGGAATAACTCTGCGCTGCTTGCTCGAAACGTGCTGAAATTCGGTGTGGTTGTGTGGCAGGCCACCCTTTATTAATCATGAAATGCACAAGTCTCTAGGACTTTCAGAAGAAAAGTTATTCAAATATATCTTGAACTTTTTTTTTATAGATTTGGTGGTTTCACCATTTCCAAAGGTCGTAGAAGCTCGGGGATGGTCCCAATGAATCGGGCAGAGCCACATTAGTTGAGATGGAACCAACTTCCAAGTCTCTATGACCTTCAGAAAAAAAGTTATTGAACAATATCTTGAACTCCTATAGGTTTTCATCCCTAACCCTAACCCTAATCACAACCAAAAAATCAAACACTAATCACAACCCTAACCCTACCCCTTCCAAAGGTCGTAGAAGCTCGGGGGTGGTACCAATGGATCGGGCATAGCCACATTAGTGGAGATGGAACCAACTTCCAAGTCTCTATGACCTACAGAAAAAAAGTTATTGAAGAATATCTTGAGCTCCAATGGGTATTCATCCCTAACCCTAACCCTAATAGCAACCCTAACCCTAACCCTAATCACAACCCTAACCCTAACCCTAATTGCAACCCTAACCCTAACCCTAACCCTAATTGCAACCCTAACCCATATTAGGGATTAATTGGAATAACTCTGCGCTGCTTGCTCGAAACGTGCTGAAATTCGGTGTGGTTGTGTGGCAGGCCACCCTTTATTAATCATGAAATGCACAAGTCTCTAGGACTTTCAGAAGAAAAGTTATTCAAATATATCTTGAACTTTTTTTTTATAGATTTGGTGGTTTCACCATTTCCAAAGGTCGTAGAAGCTCGGGGATGGTCCCAATGGATCGGGCAGAGCCACATTAGTTGAGATGGAACCAACTTCCAAGTCTCTATGACCTTCAGAAAAAAAGTTATTGAACAATATCTTGAACTCCTATAGGTTTTCATCCCTAACCCTAACCCTAATCACAACCAAAAAATCAAACACTAATCACAACCCTAACCCTACCCCTTCCAAAGGTCGTAGAAGCTCGGGGGTGGTACCAATGGATCGGGCATAGCCACATTAGTGGAGATGGAACCAACTTCCAAGTCTCTATGACCTACAGAAAAAAAGTTATTGAAGAATATCTTGAGCTCCAATGGGTATTCATCCCTAACCCTAACCCTAATAGCAACCCTAACCCTAACCCTAATCACAACCCTAACCCTAACCCTAATTGCAACCCTAACCCTAACCCTAACCCTAACCCTAATTGCAACCCTAACCCATATTAGGGATTAATTGGAATAACTCTGCGCTGCTTGCTCGAAACGTGCTGAAATTCGGTGTGGTTGTGTGGCAGGCCACCCTTTATTAATCATGAAATGCACAAGTCTCTAGGACTTTCAGAAGAAAAGTTATTCAAATATATCTTGAACTTTTTTTTTATAGATTTGGTGGTTTCACCATTTCCAAAGGTCGTAGAAGCTCGGGGATGGTCCCAATGAATCGGGCAGAGCCACATTAGTTGAGATGGAACCAACTTCCAAGTCTCTATGACCTTCAGAAAAAAAGTTATTGAACAATATCTTGAACTCCTATAGGTTTTCATCCCTAACCCTAACCCTAATCACAACCAAAAAATCAAACACTAATCACAACCCTAACCCTACCCCTTCCAAAGGTCGTAGAAGCTCGGGGGTGGTACCAATGGATCGGGCATAGTCACATTAGTGGAGATGGAACCAACTTCCAAGTCTCTATGACCTACAGAAAAAACGTTATTGAAGAATATCTTGAGCTCCAATGGGTATTCATCCCTAACCCTAACCCTAATAGCAACCCTAACCCTAACCCTAATCACAACCCTAACCCTAACCCTAATTGCAACCCTAACCCTAACCCTAACCCTAATTGCAACCCTAACCCATATTAGGGATTAATTGGAATAACTCTGCGCTGCTTGCTCGAAACGTGCTAAAATTCGGTGTGGTTGTGTGGCAGGCCACCCTTTATTAATCATGAAATGCACAAGTCTCTAGGACTTTCAGAAGAAAAGTTATTCAAATATATCTTGAACTTTTTTTTAATAGATTTGGTGGTTTCACCATTTCCAAAGGTCGTAGAAGCTCAGGGATGGTCCCAATGGATCGGGCAGAGCCACATTAGTTGAGATGGAACCAACTTCCAAGTCTCTATGACCTTCAGAAAAAAAGTTATTGAACAATATCTTGAACTCCTATGGATTTTCATCCCTAACCCTAACCCTAATCACAACCAAAAAATCAAACACTAATCACAACCCTAACCCTACCCCTTCCAAAGGTCGTAGAAGCTCGGGGGTGGTACCAATGGATCGGGCATAGCCACATTAGTGGAGATGGAACCAACTTCCAAGTCTCTATGACCTACAGAAAAAAAGTTATTGAAGAATATCTTGAGCTCCAATGGGTATTCATCCCTAACCCTAACCCTAATAGCAACCCTAACCCTAACCCTAATCACAACCCTAACCCTAACCCTAATTGCAACCCTAACCCTAACCCTAATTGCAACCCTAACCCATATTAGGGATTAATTGGAATAACTCTGCGCTGCTTGCTCGAAACGTGCTGAAATTCGGTGTGGTTGTGTGGCAGGCCACCCTTTATTAATCATGAAATGCACAAGTCTCTAGGACTTTCAGAAGAAAAGTTATTCAAATATATCTTGAACTTTTTTTTTATAGATTTGGTGGTTTCACCATTTCCAAAGGTCGTAGAAGCTCGGGGATGGTCCCAATGAATCGGGCAGAGCCACATTAGTTGAGATGGAACCAACTTCCAAGTCTCTATGACCTTCAGAAAAAAAGTTATTGAACAATATCTTGAACTCCTATAGGTTTTCATCCCTAACCCTAACCCTAATCACAACCAAAAAATCAAACACTAATCACAACCCTAACCCTACCCCTTCCAAAGGTCGTAGAAGCTCGGGGGTGGTACCAATGGATCGGGCATAGCCACATTAGTGGAGATGGAACCAACTTCCAAGTCTCTATGACCTACAGAAAAAAAGTTATTGAAGAATATCTTGAGCTCCAATGGGTATTCATCCCTAACCCTAACCCTAATAGCAACCCTAACCCTAACCCTAATCACAACCCTAACCCTAACCCTAATTGCAACCCTAACCCTAACCCTAACCCTAATTGCAACCCTAACCCATATTAGGGATTAATTGGAATAACTCTGCGCTGCTTGCTCGAAACGTGCTGAAATTCGGTGTGGTTGTGTGGCAGGCCACCCTTTATTAATCATGAAATGCACAAGTCTCTAGGACTTTCAGAAGAAAAGTTATTCAAATATATCTTGAACTTTTTTTTTATAGATTTGGTGGTTTCACCATTTCCAAAGGTCGTAGAAGCTCGGGGATGGTCCCAATGGATCGGGCAGAGCCACATTAGTTGAGATGGAACCAACTTCCAAGTCTCTATGACCTTCAGAAAAAAAGTTATTGAACAATATCTTGAACTCCTATAGGTTTTCATCCCTAACCCTAACCCTAATCACAACCAAAAAATCAAACACTAATCACAACCCTAACCCTACCCCTTCCAAAGGTCGTAGAAGCTCGGGGGTGGTACCAATGGATCGGGCATAGCCACATTAGTGGAGATGGAACCAACTTCCAAGTCTCTATGACCTACAGAAAAAAAGTTATTGAAGAATATCTTGAGCTCCAATGGGTATTCATCCCTAACCCTAACCCTAATAGCAACCCTAACCCTAACCCTAATCACAACCCTAACCCTAACCCTAATTGCAACCCTAACCCTAACCCTAACCCTAACCCTAATTGCAACCCTAACCCATATTAGGGATTAATTGGAATAACTCTGCGCTGCTTGCTCGAAACGTGCTGAAATTCGGTGTGGTTGTGTGGCAGGCCACCCTTTATTAATCATGAAATGCACAAGTCTCTAGGACTTTCAGAAGAAAAGTTATTCAAATATATCTTGAACTTTTTTTTTATAGATTTGGTGGTTTCACCATTTCCAAAGGTCGTAGAAGCTCGGGGATGGTCCCAATGAATCGGGCAGAGCCACATTAGTTGAGATGGAACCAACTTCCAAGTCTCTATGACCTTCAGAAAAAAAGTTATTGAACAATATCTTGAACTCCTATAGGTTTTCATCCCTAACCCTAACCCTAATCACAACCAAAAAATCAAACACTAATCACAACCCTAACCCTACCCCTTCCAAAGGTCGTAGAAGCTCGGGGGTGGTACCAATGGATCGGGCATAGTCACATTAGTGGAGATGGAACCAACTTCCAAGTCTCTATGACCTACAGAAAAAACGTTATTGAAGAATATCTTGAGCTCCAATGGGTATTCATCCCTAACCCTAACCCTAATAGCAACCCTAACCCTAACCCTAATCACAACCCTAACCCTAACCCTAATTGCAACCCTAACCCTAACCCTAACCCTAATTGCAACCCTAACCCATATTAGGGATTAATTGGAATAACTCTGCGCTGCTTGCTCGAAACGTGCTGAAATTCGGTGTGGTTGTGTGGCAGGCCACCCTTTATTAATCATGAAATGCACAAGTCTCTAGGACTTTCAGAAGAAAAGTTATTCAAATATATCTTGAACTTATTTTTTATAGATTTGGTGGTTTCACCATTTCCAAAGGTCGTAGAAGCTCAGGGATGGTCCCAATGGATCGGGCAGAGCCACATTAGTTGAGATGGAACCAACTTCCAAGTCTCTATGACCTTCAGAAAAAAAGTTATTGAACAATATCTTGAACTCCTATGGATTTTCATCCCTAACCCTAACCCTAATCACAACCAAAAAATCAAACACTAATCACAACCCTAACCCTACCCCTTCCAAAGGTCGTAGAAGCTCGGGGGTGGTACCAATGGATCGGGCATAGCCACATTAGTGGAGATGGAACCAACTTCCAAGTCTCTATGACCTACAGAAAAAAAGTTATTGAAGAATATCTTGAGCTCCAATGGGTATTCATCCCTAACCCTAACCCTAATAGCAACCCTAACCCTAACCCTAATCACAACCCTAACCCTAACCCTAATTGCAACCCTAACCCTAACCCTAATTGCAACCCTAACCCATATTAGGGATTAATTGGAATAACTCTGCGCTGCTTGCTCGAAACGTGCTGAAATTCGGTGTGGTTGTGTGGCAGGCCACCCTTTATTAATCATGAAATGCACAAGTCTCTAGGACTTTCAGAAGAAAAGTTATTCAAATATATCTTGAACTTTTTTTTTATAGATTTGGTGGTTTCACCATTTCCAAAGGTCGTAGAAGCTCGGGGATGGTCCCAATGGATCGGGCAGAGCCACATTAGTTGAGATGGAACCAACTTCCAAGTCTCTATGACCTTCAGAAAAAAAGTTATTGAACAATATCTTGAACTCCTATAGGTTTTCATCCCTAACCCTAACCCTAATCACAACCAAAAAATCAAACACTAATCACAACCCTAACCCTACCCCTTCCAAAGGTCGTAGAAGCTCGGGGGTGGTACCAATGGATCGGGCATAGTCACATTAGTGGAGATGGAACCAACTTCCAAGTCTCTATGACCTACAGAAAAAACGTTATTGAAGAATATCTTGAGCTCCAATGGGTATTCATCCCTAACCCTAACCCTAATAGCAACCCTAACCCTAACCCTAATCACAACCCTAACCCTAACCCTAATTGCAACCCTAACCCTAACCCTAATTGCAACCCTAACCCATATTAGGGATTAATTGGAATAACTCTGCGCTGCTTGCTCGAAACGTGCTGAAATTCGGTGTGGTTGTGTGGCAGGCCACCCTTTATTAATCATGAAATGCACAAGTCTCTAGGACTTTCAGAAGAAAAGTTATTCAAATATATCTTGAACTTTTTTTTTATAGATTTGGTGGTTTCACCATTTCCGAAGGTCGTAGAAGCTCAGGGATGGTCCCAATGGATCGGGCAGAGCCACATTAGTTGAGATGGAACCAACTTCCAAGTCTCTATGACCTTCAGAAAAAAAGTTATTGAACAATATCTTGAACTCCTATAGGTTTTCATCCCTAACCCTAACCCTAATCACAACCAAAAAATCAAACACTAATCACAACCCTAACCCTACCCCTTCCAAAGGTCGTAGAAGCTCGGGGGTGGTACCAATGGATCGGGCATAGCCACATTAGTGGAGATGGAACCAACTTCCAAGTCTCTATGACCTACAGAAAAAAAGTTATTGAAGAATATCTTGAGCTCCAATGGGTATTCATCCCTAACCCTAACCCTAATAGCAACCCTAACCCTAACCCTAATCACAACCCTAACCCTAACCCTAATTGCAACCCTAACCCTAACCCTAACCCTAATTGCAACCCTAACCCATATTAGGGATTAATTGGAATAACTCTGCGCTGCTTGCTCGAAACGTGCTGAAATTCGGTGTGATTGTGTGGCAGGCCACCCTTTATTAATCATGAAATGCACAAGTCTCTAGGACTTTCAGAAGAAAAGTTATTCAAAAATATCTTGAACTTTTTTTTATAGATTTGGTGGTTTCACCATTTCCAAAGGTCGTAGAAGCTCGGGGATGGTCCCAATGGATCGGGCAGAGCCACATTAGTTGAGATGGAACCAACTTCCAAGTCTCTATGACCTTCAGAAAAAAAGTTATTGAACAATATCTTGAACTCCTATAGGTTTTCATCCCTAACCCTAACCCTAATCACAACCAAAAAATCAAACACTAATCACAACCCTAACCCTACCCCTTCCAAAGGTCGTAGAAGCTCGGGGGTGGTACCAATGGATCGGGCATAGCCACATTAGTGGAGATGGAACCAACTTCCAAGTCTCTATGACCTACAGAAAAAAAGTTATTGAAGAATATCTTGAGCTCCAATGGGTATTCATCCCTAACCCTAACCCTAATAGCAACCCTAACCCTAACCCTAATCACAACCCTAACCCTAACCCTAATTGCAACCCTAACCCTAACCCTAATTGCAACCCTAACCCATATTAGGGATTAATTGGAATAACTCTGCGCTGCTTGCTCGAAACGTGCTGAAATTCGGTGTGGTTGTGTGGCAGGCCACCCTTTATTAATCATGAAATGCACAAGTCTCTAGGACTTTCAGAAGAAAAGTTATTCAAATATATCTTGAACTTTTTTTTTATAGATTTGGTGGTTTCACCATTTCCAAAGGTCGTAGAAGCTCGGGGATGGTCCCAATGGATCGGGCAGAGCCACATTAGTTGAGATGGAACCAACTTCCAAGTCTCTATGACCTTCAGAAAAAAAGTTATTGAACAATATCTTGAACTCCTATAGGTTTTCATCCCTAACCCTAACCCTAATCACAACCAAAAAATCAAACACTAATCACAACCCTAACCCTACCCCTTCCAAAGGTCGTAGAAGCTCGGGGGTGGTACCAATGGATCGGGCATAGCCACATTAGTGGAGATGGAACCAACTTCCAAGTCTCTATGACCTACAGAAAAAAAGTTATTGAAGAATATCTTGAGCTCCAATGGGTATTCATCCCTAACCCTAACCCTAATAGCAACCCTAACCCTAACCCTAATCACAACCCTAACCCTAACCCTAATTGCAACCCTAACCCTAACCCTAATTGCAACCCTAACCCATATTAGGGATTAATTGGAATAACTCTGCGCTGCTTGCTCGAAACGTGCTGAAATTCGGTGTGGTTGTGTGGCAGGCCACCCTTTATTAATCATGAAATGCACAAGTCTCTAGGACTTTCAGAAGAAAAGTTATTCAAATATATCTTGAACTTTTTTTTTATAGATTTGGTGGTTTCACCATTTCCAAAGGTCGTAGAAGCTCGGGGATGGTCCCAATGGATCGGGCAGAGCCACATTAGTTGAGATGGAACCAACTTCCAAGTCTCTATGACCTTCAGAAAAAAAGTTATTGAACAATATCTTGAACTCCTATAGGTTTTCATCCCTAACCCTAACCCTAATCACAACCAAAAAATCAAACACTAATCACAACCCTAACCCTACCCCTTCCAAAGGTCGTAGAAGCTCGGGGGTGGTACCAATGGATCGGGCATAGTCACATTAGTGGAGATGGAACCAACTTCCAAGTCTCTATGACCTACAGAAAAAACGTTATTGAAGAATATCTTGAGCTCCAATGGGTATTCATCCCTAACCCTAACCCTAATAGCAACCCTAACCCTAACCCTAATCACAACCCTAACCCTAACCCTAATTGCAACCCTAACCCTAACCCTAATTGCAACCCTAACCCATATTAGGGATTAATTGGAATAACTCTGCGCTGCTTGCTCGAAACGTGCTGAAATTCGGTGTGGTTGTGTGGCAGGCCACCCTTTATTAATCATGAAATGCACAAGTCTCTAGGACTTTCAGAAGAAAAGTTATTCAAATATATCTTGAACTTTTTTTTTATAGATTTGGTGGTTTCACCATTTCCGAAGGTCGTAGAAGCTCAGGGATGGTCCCAATGGATCGGGCAGAGCCACATTAGTTGAGATGGAACCAACTTCCAAGTCTCTATGACCTTCAGAAAAAAAGTTATTGAACAATATCTTGAACTCCTATAGGTTTTCATCCCTAACCCTAACCCTAATCACAACCAAAAAATCAAACACTAATCACAACCCTAACCCTACCCCTTCCAAAGGTCGTAGAAGCTCGGGGGTGGTACCAATGGATCGGGCATAGCCACATTAGTGGAGATGGAACCAACTTCCAAGTCTCTATGACCTACAGAAAAAAAGTTATTGAAGAATATCTTGAGCTCCAATGGGTATTCATCCCTAACCCTAACCCTAATAGCAACCCTAACCCTAACCCTAATCACAACCCTAACCCTAACCCTAATTGCAACCCTAACCCTAACCCTAACCCTAATTGCAACCCTAACCCATATTAGGGATTAATTGGAATAACTCTGCGCTGCTTGCTCGAAACGTGCTGAAATTCGGTGTGATTGTGTGGCAGGCCACCCTTTATTAATCATGAAATGCACAAGTCTCTAGGACTTTCAGAAGAAAAGTTATTCAAAAATATCTTGAACTTTTTTTTATAGATTTGGTGGTTTCACCATTTCCAAAGGTCGTAGAAGCTCGGGGATGGTCCCAATGGATCGGGCAGAGCCACATTAGTTGAGATGGAACCAACTTCCAAGTCTCTATGACCTTCAGAAAAAAAGTTATTGAACAATATCTTGAACTCCTATAGGTTTTCATCCCTAACCCTAACCCTAATCACAACCAAAAAATCAAACACTAATCACAACCCTAACCCTACCCCTTCCAAAGGTCGTAGAAGCTCGGGGGTGGTACCAATGGATCGGGCATAGCCACATTAGTGGAGATGGAACCAACTTCCAAGTCTCTATGACCTACAGAAAAAAAGTTATTGAAGAATATCTTGAGCTCCAATGGGTATTCATCCCTAACCCTAACCCTAATAGCAACCCTAACCCTAACCCTAATCACAACCCTAACCCTAACCCTAATTGCAACCCTAACCCTAACCCTAATTGCAACCCTAACCCATATTAGGGATTAATTGGAATAACTCTGCGCTGCTTGCTCGAAACGTGCTGAAATTCGGTGTGGTTGTGTGGCAGGCCACCCTTTATTAATCATGAAATGCACAAGTCTCTAGGACTTTCAGAAAAAAAGTTATTCAAATATATCTTGAACTTTTTTTTTATAGATTTGGTGGTTTCACCATTTCCAAAGGTCGTAGAAGCTCGGGGATGGTCCCAATGGATCGGGCAGAGCCACATTAGTTGAGATGGAACCAACTTCCAAGTCTCTATGACCTTCAGAAAAAAAGTTATTGAACAATATCTTGAACTCCTATAGGTTTTCATCCCTAACCCTAACCCTAATCACAACCAAAAAATCAAACACTAATCACAACCCTAACCCTACCCCTTCCAAAGGTCGTAGAAGCTCGGGGGTGGTACCAATGGATCGGGCATAGCCACATTAGTGGAGATGGAACCAACTTCCAAGTCTCTATGACCTACAGAAAAAAAGTTATTGAAGAATATCTTGAGCTCCAATGGGTATTCATCCCTAACCCTAACCCTAATAGCAACCCTAACCCTAACCCTAATCACAACCCTAACCCTAACCCTAATTGCAACCCTAACCCTAACCCTAACCCTAATTGCAACCCTAACCCATATTAGGGATTAATTGGAATAACTCTGCGCTGCTTGCTCGAAACGTGCTGAAATTCGGTGTGATTGTGTGGCAGGCCACCCTTTATTAATCATGAAATGCACAAGTCTCTAGGACTTTCAGAAGAAAAGTTATTCAAAAATATCTTGAACTTTTTTTTATAGATTTGGTGGTTTCACCATTTCCAAAGGTCGTAGAAGCTCGGGGATGGACCCAATGGATCGGGCAGAGCCACATTAGTTGAGATGGAACCAACTTCCAAGTCTCTATGACCTTCAGAAAAAAAGTTATTGAACAATATCTTGAACTCCTATAGGTTTTCATCCCTAACCCTAACCCTAATCACAACCAAAAAATCAAACACTAATCACAACCCTAACCCTACCCCTTCCAAAGGTCGTAGAAGCTCGGGGGTGGTACCAATGGATCGGGCATAGCCACATTAGTGGAGATGGAACCAACTTCCAAGTCTCTATGACCTACAGAAAAAAAGTTATTGAAGAATATCTTGAGCTCCAATGGGTATTCATCCCTAACCCTAACCCTAATAGCAACCCTAACCCTAACCCTAATCACAACCCTAACCCTAACCCTAATTGCAACCCTAACCCTAACCCTAACCCTAATTGCAACCCTAACCCATATTAGGGATTAATTGGAATAACTCTGCGCTGCTTGCTCGAAACGTGCTGAAATTCGGTGTGGTTGTGTGGCAGGCCACCCTTTATTAATCATGAAATGCACAAGTCTCTAGGACTTTCAGAAGAAAAGTTATTCAAAAATATCTTGAACTTTTTTTTTATAGATTTGGTGGTTTCACCATTTCCAAAGGTCGTAGAAGCTCGGGGATGGTCCCAATGGATCGGGCAGAGCCACATTAGTTGAGATGGAACCAACTTCCAAGTCTCTATGACCTTCAGAAAAAAAGTTATTGAACAATATCTTGAACTCCTATAGGTTTTCATCCCTAACCCTAACCCTAATCACAACCAAAAAATCAAACACTAATCACAACCCTAACCCTACCCCTTCCAAAGGTCGTAGAAGCTCGGGGGTGGTACCAATGGATCGGGCATAGCCACATTAGTGGAGATGGAACCAACTTCCAAGTCTCTATGACCTACAGAAAAAAAGTTATTGAAGAATATCTTGAGCTCCAATGGGTATTCATCCCTAACCCTAACCCTAATAGCAACCCTAACCCTAACCCTAATCACAACCCTAACCCTAACCCTAATTGCAACCCTAACCCTAACCCTAACCCTAATTGCAACCCTAACCCATATTAGGGATTAATTGGAATAACTCTGCGCTGCTTGCTCGAAACGTGCTGAAATTCGGTGTGGTTGTGTGGCAGGCCACCCTTTATTAATCATGAAATGCACAAGTCTCTAGGACTTTCAGAAGAAAAGTTATTCAAATATATCTTGAACTTTTTTTTTATAGATTTGGTGGTTTCACCATTTCCAAAGGTCGTAGAAGCTCGGGGATGGTCCCAATGGATCGGGCAGAGCCACATTAGTTGAGATGGAACCAACTTCCAAGTCTCTATGACCTTCAGAAAAAAAGTTATTGAACAATATCTTGAACTCCTATAGGTTTTCATCCCTAACCCTAACCCTAATCACAACCAAAAAATCAAACACTAATCACAACCCTAACCCTACCCCTTCCAAAGGTCGTAGAAGCTCGGGGGTGGCACCAATGGATCGGGCATAGCCACATTAGTGGAGATGGAACCAACTTCCAAGTCTCTATGACCTACAGAAAAAAAGTTATTGAAGAATATCTTGAGCTCCAATGGGTATTCATCCCTAACCCTAACCCTAATAGCAACCCTAACCCTAACCCTAATCACAACCCTAACCCTAACCCTAATTGCAACCCTAACCCTAACCCTAACCCTAACCCTAATTGCAACCCTAACCCATATTAGGGATTAATTGGAATAACTCTGCGCTGCTTGCTCGAAACGTGCTGAAATTCGGTGTGGTTGTGTGGCAGGCCACCCTTTATTAATCATGAAATGCACAAGTCTCTAGGACTTTCAGAAGAAAAGTTATTCAAATATATCTTGAACTTTTTTTTTATAGATTTGGTGGTTTCACCATTTCCAAAGGTCGTAGAAGCTCGGGGATGGTCCCAATGGATCGGGCAGAGCCACATTAGTTGAGATGGAACCAACTTCCAAGTCTCTATGACCTTCAGAAAAAAAGTTATTGAACAATATCTTGAACTCCTATAGGTTTTCATCCCTAACCCTAACCCTAATCACAACCAAAAAATCAAACACTAATCACAACCCTAACCCTACCCCTTCCAAAGGTCGTAGAAGCTCGGGGGTGGTACCAATGGATTGGGCATAGCCACATTAGTGGAGATGGAACCAACTTCCAAGTCTCTATGACCTACAGAAAAAAAGTTATTGAAGAATATCTTGAGCTCCAATGGGTATTCATCCCTAACCCTAACCCTAATAGCAACCCTAACCCTAACCCTAATCACAACCCTAACCCTAACCCTAATTGCAACCCTAACCCTAACCCTAACCCTAATTGCAACCCTAACCCATATTAGGGATTAATTGGAATAACTCTGCGCTGCTTGCTCGAAACGTGCTGAAATTCGGTGTGATTGTGTGGCAGGCCACCCTTTATTAATCATGAAATGCACAAGTCTCTAGGACTTTCAGAAGAAAAGTTATTCAAATATATCTTGAACTTTTTTTTATAGATTTGGTGGTTTCACCATTTCCAAAGGTCGTAGAAGCTCGGGGATGGTCCCAATGGATCGGGCAGAGCCACATTAGTTGAGATGGAACCAACTTCCAAGTCTCTATGACCTTCAGAAAAAAAGTTATTGAACAATATCTTGAACTCCTATAGGTTTTCATCCCTAACCCTAACCCTAATCACAACCAAAAAATCAAACACTAATCACAACCCTAACCCTACCCCTTCCAAAGGTCGTAGAAGCTCGGGGGTGGTACCAATGGATCGGGCATAGCCACATTAGTGGAGATGGAACCAACTTCCAAGTCTCTATGACCTACAGAAAAAAAGTTATTGAAGAATATCTTGAGCTCCAATGGGTATTCATCCCTAACCCTAACCCTAATAGCAACCCTAACTCTAACCCTAATCACAACCCTAACCCTAACCCTAATTGCAACCCTAACCCTAACCCTAACCCTAATTGCAACCCTAACCCATATTAGGGATTAATTGGAATAACTCTGCGCTGCTTGCTCGAAACGTGCTGAAATTCGGTGTGGTTGTGTGGCAGGCCACCCTTTATTAATCATGAAATGCACAAGTCTCTAGGACTTTCAGAAGAAAAGTTATTCAAATATATCTTGAACTTTTTTTTTATAGATTTGGTGGTTTCACCATTTCCAAAGGTCGTAGAAGCTCGGGGATGGTCCCAATGGATCGGGCAGAGCCACATTAGTTGAGATGGAACCAACTTCCAAGTCTCTATGACCTTCAGAAAAAAAGTTATTGAACAATATCTTGAACTCCTATAGGTTTTCATCCCTAACCCTAACCCTAATCACAACCAAAAAATCAAACACTAATCACAACCCTAACCCTACCCCTTCCAAAGGTCGTAGAAGCTCGGGGGTGGTACCAATGGATCGGGCATAGTCACATTAGTGGAGATGGAACCAACTTCCAAGTCTCTATGACCTACAGAAAAAAAGTTATTGAAGAATATCTTGAGCTCCAATGGGTATTCATCCCTAACCCTAACCCTAATAGCAACCCTAACCCTAACCCTAATCACAACCCTAACCCTAACCCTAATTGCAACCCTAACCCTAACCCTAACCCTAATTGCAACCCTAACCCATATTAGGGATTAATTGGAATAACTCTGCGCTGCTTGCTCGAAACGTGCTGAAATTCGGTGTGATTGTGTGGCAGGCCACCCTTTATTAATCATGAAATGCACAAGTCTCTAGGACTTTCAGAAGAAAAGTTATTCAAAAATATCTTGAACTTTTTTTTATAGATTTGGTGGTTTCACCATTTCCAAAGGTCGTAGAAGCTCGGGGATGGTCCCAATGGATCGGGCAGAGCCACATTAGTTGAGATGGAACCAACTTCCAAGTCTCTATGACCTTCAGAAAAAAAGTTATTGAACAATATCTTGAACTCCTATAGGTTTTCATCCCTAACCCTAACCCTAATCACAACCAAAAAATCAAACACTAATCACAACCCTAACCCTACCCCTTCCAAAGGTCGTAGAAGCTCGGGGGTGGTACCAATGGATCGGGCATAGCCACATTAGTGGAGATGGAACCAACTTCCAAGTCTCTATGACCTACAGAAAAAAAGTTATTGAAGAATATCTTGAGCTCCAATGGGTATTCATCCCTAACCCTAACCCTAATAGCAACCCTAACCCTAACCCTAATCACAACCCTAACCCTAACCCTAATTGCAACCCTAACCCTAACCCTAACCCTAATTGCAACCCTAACCCATATTAGGGATTAATTGGAATAACTCTGCGCTGCTTGCTCGAAACGTGCTGAAATTCGGTGTGATTGTGTGGCAGGCCACCCTTTATTAATCATGAAATGCACAAGTCTCTAGGACTTTCAGAAGAAAAGTTATTCAAAAATATCTTGAACTTTTTTTTATAGATTTGGTGGTTTCACCATTTCCAAAGGTCGTAGAAGCTCGGGGATGGTCCCAATGGATCGGGCAGAGCCACATTAGTTGAGATGGAACCAACTTCCAAGTCTCTATGACCTTCAGAAAAAAAGTTATTGAACAATATCTTGAACTCCTATAGGTTTTCATCCCTAACCCTAACCCTAATCACAACCAAAAAATCAAACACTAATCACAACCCTAACCCTACCCCTTCCAAAGGTCGTAGAAGCTCGGGGGTGGTACCAATGGATCGGGCATAGCCACATTAGTGGAGATGGAACCAACTTCCAAGTCTCTATGACCTACAGAAAAAAAGTTATTGAAGAATATCTTGAGCTCCAATGGGTATTCATCCCTAACCCTAACCCTAATAGCAACCCTAACCCTAACCCTAATCACAACCCTAACCCTAACCCTAATTGCAACCCTAACCCTAACCCTAACCCTAATTGCAACCCTAACCCATATTAGGGATTAATTGGAATAACTCTGCGCTGCTTGCTCGAAACGTGCTGAAATTCGGTGTGGTTGTGTGGCAGGCCACCCTTTATTAATCATGAAATGCACAAGTCTCTAGGACTTTCAGAAGAAAAGTTATTCAAATATATCTTGAACTTTTTTTTTATAGATTTGGTGGTTTCACCATTTCCAAAGGTCGTAGAAGCTCGGGGATGGTCCCAATGGATCGGGCAGAGCCACATTAGTTGAGATGGAACCAACTTCCAAGTCTCTATGACCTTCAGAAAAAAAGTTATTGAACAATATCTTGAACTCCTATAGGTTTTCATCCCTAACCCTAACCCTAATCACAACCAAAAAATCAAACACTAATCACAACCCTAACCCTACCCCTTCCAAAGGTCGTAGAAGCTCGGGGGTGGCACCAATGGATCGGGCATAGCCACATTAGTGGAGATGGAACCAACTTCCAAGTCTCTATGACCTACAGAAAAAAAGTTATTGAAGAATATCTTGAGCTCCAATGGGTATTCATCCCTAACCCTAACCCTAATAGCAACCCTAACCCTAACCCTAATCACAACCCTAACCCTAACCCTAATTGCAACCCTAACCCTAACCCTAACCCTAACCCTAATTGCAACCCTAACCCATATTAGGGATTAATTGGAATAACTCTGCGCTGCTTGCTCGAAACGTGCTGAAATTCGGTGTGGTTGTGTGGCAGGCCACCCTTTATTAATCATGAAATGCACAAGTCTCTAGGACTTTCAGAAGAAAAGTTATTCAAATATATCTTGAACTTTTTTTTTATAGATTTGGTGGTTTCACCATTTCCAAAGGTCGTAGAAGCTCGGGGATGGTCCCAATGGATCGGGCAGAGCCACATTAGTTGAGATGGAACCAACTTCCAAGTCTCTATGACCTTCAGAAAAAAAGTTATTGAACAATATCTTGAACTCCTATAGGTTTTCATCCCTAACCCTAACCCTAATCACAACCAAAAAATCAAACACTAATCACAACCCTAACCCTACCCCTTCCAAAGGTCGTAGAAGCTCGGGGGTGGTACCAATGGATTGGGCATAGCCACATTAGTGGAGATGGAACCAACTTCCAAGTCTCTATGACCTACAGAAAAAAAGTTATTGAAGAATATCTTGAGCTCCAATGGGTATTCATCCCTAACCCTAACCCTAATAGCAACCCTAACCCTAACCCTAATCACAACCCTAACCCTAATTGCAACCCTAACCCTAACCCTAACCCTAATTGCAACCCTAACCCATATTAGGGATTAATTGGAATAACTCTGCGCTGCTTGCTCGAAACGTGCTGAAATTCGGTGTGGTTGTGTGGCAGGCCACCCTTTATTAATCATGAAATGCACAAGTCTCTAGGACTTTCAGAAGAAAAGTTATTCAAATATATCTTGAACTTTTTTTTTATAGATTTGGTGGTTTCACCATTTCCAAAGGTCGTAGAAGCTCGGGGATGGTCCCAATGGATCGGGCAGAGCCACATTAGTTGAGATGGAACCAACTTCCAAGTCTCTATGACCTTCAGAAAAAAAGTTATTGAACAATATCTTGAACTCCTATAGGTTTTCATCCCTAACCCTAACCCTAATCACAACCAAAAAATCAAACACTAATCACAACCCTAACCCTACCCCTTCCAAAGGTCGTAGAAGCTCGGGGGTGGTACCAATGGATCGGGCATAGCCACATTAGTGGAGATGGAACCAACTTCCAAGTCTCTATGACCTACAGAAAAAAAGTTATTGAAGAATATCTTGAGCTCCAATGGGTATTCATCCCTAACCCTAACCCTAATAGCAACCCTAACTCTAACCCTAATCACAACCCTAACCCTAACCCTAATTGCAACCCTAACCCTAACCCTAACCCTAATTGCAACCCTAACCCATATTAGGGATTAATTGGAATAACTCTGCGCTGCTTGCTCGAAACGTGCTGAAATTCGGTGTGGTTGTGTGGCAGGCCACCCTTTATTAATCATGAAATGCATAAGTCTCTAGGACTTTCAGAAGAAAAGTTATTCAAATATATCTTGAACTTTTTTTTTATAGATTTGGTGGTTTCACCATTTCCAAAGGTCGTAGAAGCTCGGGGATGGTCCCAATGGATCGGGCAGAGCCACATTAGTTGAGATGGAACCAACTTCCAAGTCTCTATGACCTTCAGAAAAAAAGTTATTGAACAATATCTTGAACTCCTATAGGTTTTCATCCCTAACCCTAACCCTAATCACAACCAAAAAATCAAACACTAATCACAACCCTAACCCTACCCCTTCCAAAGGTCGTAGAAGCTCGGGGGTGGTACCAATGGATCGGGCATAGTCACATTAGTGGAGATGGAACCAACTTCCAAGTCTCTATGACCTACAGAAAAAAAGTTATTGAAGAATATCTTGAGCTCCAATGGGTATTCATCCCTAACCCTAACCCTAATAGCAACCCTAACCCTAACCCTAATCACAACCCTAACCCTAACCCTAATTGCAACCCTAACCCTAACCCTAACCCTAATTGCAACCCTAACCCATATTAGGGATTAATTGGAATAACTCTGCGCTGCTTGCTCGAAACGTGCTGAAATTCGGTGTGATTGTGTGGCAGGCCACCCTTTATTAATCATGAAATGCACAAGTCTCTAGGACTTTCAGAAGAAAAGTTATTCAAAAATATCTTGAACTTTTTTTTATAGATTTGGTGGTTTCACCATTTCCAAAGGTCGTAGAAGCTCGGGGATGGTCCCAATGGATCGGGCAGAGCCACATTAGTTGAGATGGAACCAACTTCCAAGTCTCTATGACCTTCAGAAAAAAAGTTATTGAACAATATCTTGAACTCCTATAGGTTTTCATCCCTAACCCTAACCCTAATCACAACCAAAAAATCAAACACTAATCACAACCCTAACCCTACCCCTTCCAAAGGTCGTAGAAGCTCGGGGGTGGTACCAATGGATCGGGCATAGCCACATTAGTGGAGATGGAACCAACTTCCAAGTCTCTATGACCTACAGAAAAAAAGTTATTGAAGAATATCTTGAGCTCCAATGGGTATTCATCCCTAACCCTAACCCTAATAGCAACCCTAACCCTAACCCTAATCACAACCCTAACCCTAACCCTAATTGCAACCCTAACCCTAACCCTAACCCTAATTGCAACCCTAACCCATATTAGGGATTAATTGGAATAACTCTGCGCTGCTTGCTCGAAACGTGCTGAAATTCGGTGTGATTGTGTGGCAGGCCACCCTTTATTAATCATGAAATGCACAAGTCTCTAGGACTTTCAGAAGAAAAGTTATTCAAAAATATCTTGAACTTTTTTTTATAGATTTGGTGGTTTCACCATTTCCAAAGGTCGTAGAAGCTCGGGGATGGTCCCAATGGATCGGGCAGAGCCACATTAGTTGAGATGGAACCAACTTCCAAGTCTCTATGACCTTCAGAAAAAAAGTTATTGAACAATATCTTGAACTCCTATAGGTTTTCATCCCTAACCCTAACCCTAATCACAACCAAAAAATCAAACACTAATCACAACCCTAACCCTACCCCTTCCAAAGGTCGTAGAAGCTCGGGGGTGGTACCAATGGATCGGGCATAGCCACATTAGTGGAGATGGAACCAACTTCCAAGTCTCTATGACCTACAGAAAAAAAGTTATTGAAGAATATCTTGAGCTCCAATGGGTATTCATCCCTAACCCTAACCCTAATAGCAACCCTAACCCTAACCCTAATCACAACCCTAACCCTAACCCTAATTGCAACCCTAACCCTAACCCTAACCCTAATTGCAACCCTAACCCATATTAGGGATTAATTGGAATAACTCTGCGCTGCTTGCTCGAAACGTGCTGAAATTCGGTGTGGTTGTGTGGCAGGCCACCCTTTATTAATCATGAAATGCACAAGTCTCTAGGACTTTCAGAAGAAAAGTTATTCAAATATATCTTGAACTTTTTTTTTATAGATTTGGTGGTTTCACCATTTCCAAAGGTCGTAGAAGCTCGGGGATGGTCCCAATGGATCGGGCAGAGCCACATTAGTTGAGATGGAACCAACTTCCAAGTCTCTATGACCTTCAGAAAAAAAGTTATTGAACAATATCTTGAACTCCTATAGGTTTTCATCCCTAACCCTAACCCTAATCACAACCAAAAAATCAAACACTAATCACAACCCTAACCCTACCCCTTCCAAAGGTCGTAGAAGCTCGGGGGTGGTACCAATGGATCGGGCATAGCCACATTAGTGGAGATGGAACCAACTTCCAAGTCTCTATGACCTACAGAAAAAAAGTTATTGAAGAATATCTTGAGCTCCAATGGGTATTCATCCCTAACCCTAACCCTAATAGCAACCCTAACCCTAACCCTAATCACAACCCTAACCCTAACCCTAATTGCAACCCTAACCCTAACCCTAACCCTAATTGCAACCCTAACCCATATTAGGGATTAATTGGAATAACTCTGCGCTGCTTGCTCGAAACGTGCTGAAATTCGGTGTGATTGTGTGGCAGGCCACCCTTTATTAATCATGAAATGCACAAGTCTCTAGGACTTTCAGAAGAAAAGTTATTCAAAAATATCTTGAACTTTTTTTTATAGATTTGGTGGTTTCACCATTTCCAAAGGTCGTAGAAGCTCGGGGATGGTCCCAATGGATCGGGCAGAGCCACATTAGTTGAGATGGAACCAACTTCCAAGTCTCTATGACCTTCAGAAAAAAAGTTATTGAACAATATCTTGAACTCCTATAGGTTTTCATCCCTAACCCTAACCCTAATCACAACCAAAAAATCAAACACTAATCACAACCCTAACCCTACCCCTTCCAAAGGTCGTAGAAGCTCGGGGGTGGTACCAATGGATCGGGCATAGCCACATTAGTGGAGATGGAACCAACTTCCAAGTCTCTATGACCTACAGAAAAAAAGTTATTGAAGAATATCTTGAGCTCCAATGGGTATTCATCCCTAACCCTAACCCTAATAGCAACCCTAACTCTAACCCTAATCACAACCCTAACCCTAACCCTAATTGCAACCCTAACCCTAACCCTAACCCTAATTGCAACCCTAACCCATATTAGGGATTAATTGGAATAACTCTGCGCTGCTTGCTCGAAACGTGCTGAAATTCGGTGTGGTTGTGTGGCAGGCCACCCTTTATTAATCATGAAATGCACAAGTCTCTAGGACTTTCAGAAGAAAAGTAATTCAAATATATCTTGAACTTTTTTTTTATAGATTTGGTGGTTTCACCATTTCCAAAGGTCGTAGAAGCTCGGGGATGGTCCCAATGGATCGGGCAGAGCCACATTAGTTGAGATGGAACCAACTTCCAAGTCTCTATGACCTTCAGAAAAAAAGTTATTGAACAATATCTTGAACTCCTATAGGTTTTCATCCCTAACCCTAACCCTAATCACAACCAAAAAATCAAACACTAATCACAACCCTAACCCTACCCCTTCCAAAGGTCGTAGAAGCTCGGGGGTGGTACCAATGGATCGGGCATAGCCACATTAGTGGAGATGGAACCAACTTCCAAGTCTCTATGACCTACAGAAAAAAAGTTATTGAAGAATATCTTGAGCTCCAATGGGTATTCATCCCTAACCCTAACCCTAATAGCAACCCTAACCCTAACCCTAATCACAACCCTAACCCTAACCCTAATTGCAACCCTAACCCTAACCCTAACCCTAATTGCAACCCTAACCCATATTAGGGATTAATTGGAATAACTCTGCGCTGCTTGCTCGAAACGTGCTGAAATTCGGTGTGATTGTGTGGCAGGCCACCCTTTATTAATCATGAAATGCACAAGTCTCTAGGACTTTCAGAAGAAAAGTTATTCAAAAATATCTTGAACTTTTTTTTATAGATTTGGTGGTTTCACCATTTCCAAAGGTCGTAGAAGCTCGGGGATGGTCCCAATGGATCGGGCAGAGCCACATTAGTTGAGATGGAACCAACTTCCAAGTCTCTATGACCTTCAGAAAAAAAGTTATTGAACAATATCTTGAACTCCTATAGGTTTTCATCCCTAACCCTAACCCTAATCACAACCAAAAAAATCAAACACTAATCACAACCCTAACCCTACCCCTTCCAAAGGTCGTAGAAGCTCGGGGGTGGTACCAATGGATCGGGCATAGCCACATTAGTGGAGATGGAACCAACTTCCAAGTCTCTATGACCTACAGAAAAAAAGTTATTGAAGAATATCTTGAGCTCCAATGGGTATTCATCCCTAACCCTAACCCTAATAGCAACCCTAACCCTAACCCTAATCACAACCCTAACCCTAATTGCAACCCTAACCCTAACCCTAACCCTAACCCTAATTGCAACCCTAACCCATATTAGGGATTAATTGGAATAACTCTGCGCTGCTTGCTCGAAACGTGCTGAAATTCGGTGTGGTTGTGTGGCAGGCCACCCTTTATTAATCATGAAATGCACAAGTCTCTAGGACTTTCAGAAGAAAAGTTATTCAAATATATCTTGAACTTTTTTTTTATAGATTTGGTGGTTTCACCATTTCCAAAGGTCGTAGAAGCTCGGGGATGGTCCCAATGGATCGGGCAGAGCCACATTAGTTGAGATGGAACCAACTTCCAAGTCTCTATGACCTTCAGAAAAAAAGTTATTGAACAATATCTTGAACTCCTATAGGTTTTCATCCCTAACCCTAACCCTAATCACAACCAAAAAATCAAACACTAATCACAACCCTAACCCTACCCCTTCCAAAGGTCGTAGAAGCTCGGGGGTGGTACCAATGGATCGGGCATAGCCACATTAGTGGAGATGGAACCAACTTCCAAGTCTCTATGACCTACAGAAAAAAAGTTATTGAAGAATATCTTGAGCTCCAATGGGTATTCATCCCTAACCCTAACCCTAATAGCAACCCTAACTCTAACCCTAATCACAACCCTAACCCTAACCCTAATTGCAACCCTAACCCTAACCCTAACCCTAATTGCAACCCTAACCCATATTAGGGATTAATTGGAATAACTCTGCGCTGCTTGCTCGAAACGTGCTGAAATTCGGTGTGGTTGTGTGGCAGGCCACCCTTTATTAATCATGAAATGCACAAGTCTCTAGGACTTTCAGAAGAAAAGTTATTCAAATATATCTTGAACTTTTTTTTTATAGATTTGGTGGTTTCACCATTTCCAAAGGTCGTAGAAGCTCGGGGATGGTCCCAATGGATCGGGCAGAGCCACATTAGTTGAGATGGAACCAACTTCCAAGTCTCTATGACCTTCAGAAAAAAAGTTATTGAACAATATCTTGAACTCCTATAGGTTTTCATCCCTAACCCTAACCCTAATCACAACCAAAAAATCAAACACTAATCACAACCCTAACCCTACCCCTTCCAAAGGTCGTAGAAGCTCGGGGGTGGTACCAATGGATCGGGCATAGCCACATTAGTGGAGATGGAACCAACTTCCAAGTCTCTATGACCTACAGAAAAAAAGTTATTGAAGAATATCTTGAGCTCCAATGGGTATTCATCCCTAACCCTAACCCTAATAGCAACCCTAACCCTAACCCTAATCACAACCCTAACCCTAACCCTAATTGCAACCCTAACCCTAACCCTAACCCTAATTGCAACCCTAACCCATATTAGGGATTAATTGGAATAACTCTGCGCTGCTTGCTCGAAACGTGCTGAAATTCGGTGTGATTGTGTGGCAGGCCACCCTTTATTAATCATGAAATGCACAAGTCTCTAGGACTTTCAGAAGAAAAGTTATTCAAAAATATCTTGAACTTTTTTTTATAGATTTGGTGGTTTCACCATTTCCAAAGGTCGTAGAAGCTCGGGGATGGTCCCAATGGATCGGGCAGAGCCACATTAGTTGAGATGGAACCAACTTCCAAGTCTCTATGACCTTCAGAAAAAAAGTTATTGAACAATATCTTGAACTCCTATAGGTTTTCATCCCTAACCCTAACCCTAATCACAACCAAAAAATCAAACACTAATCACAACCCTAACCCTACCCCTTCCAAAGGTCGTAGAAGCTCGGGGGTGGTACCAATGGATCGGGCATAGCCACATTAGTGGAGATGGAACCAACTTCCAAGTCTCTATGACCTACAGAAAAAAAGTTATTGAAGAATATCTTGAGCTCCAATGGGTATTCATCCCTAACCCTAACCCTAATAGCAACCCTAACCCTAACCCTAATCACAACCCTAACCCTAATTGCAACCCTAACCCTAACCCTAACCCTAACCCTAATTGCAACCCTAACCCATATTAGGGATTAATTGGAATAACTCTGCGCTGCTTGCTCGAAACGTGCTGAAATTCGGTGTGGTTGTGTGGCAGGCCACCCTTTATTAATCATGAAATGCACAAGTCTCTAGGACTTTCAGAAGAAAAGTTATTCAAATATATCTTGAACTTTTTTTTTATAGATTTGGTGGTTTCACCATTTTCAAAGGTCGTAGAAGCTCGGGGATGGTCCCAATGGATCGGGCAGAGCCACATTAGTTGAGATGGAACCAACTTCCAAGTCTCTATGACCTTCAGAAAAAAAGTTATTGAACAATATCTTGAACTCCTATAGGTTTTCATCCCTAACCCTAACCCTAATCACAACCAAAAAATCAAACACTAATCACAACCCTAACCCTACCCCTTCCAAAGGTCGTAGAAGCTCGGGGGTGGTACCAATGGATCGGGCATAGTCACATTAGTGGAGATGGAACCAACTTCCAAGTCTCTATGACCTACAGAAAAAACGTTATTGAAGAATATCTTGAGCTCCAATGGGTATTCATCCCTAACCCTAACCCTAATAGCAACCCTAACCCTAACCCTAATCACAACCCTAACCCTAACCCTAATTGCAACCCTAACCCTAACCCTAATTGCAACCCTAACCCATATTAGGGATTAATTGGAATAACTCTGCGCTGCTTGCTCGAAACGTGCTAAAATTCGGTGTGGTTGTGTGGCAGGCCACCCTTTATTAATCATGAAATGCACAAGTCTCTAGGACTTTCAGAAGAAAAGTTATTCAAATATATCTTGAACTTTTTTTTTATAGATTTGGTGGTTTCACCATTTCCAAAGGTCGTAGAAGCTCAGGGATGGTCCCAATGGATCGGGCAGAGCCACATTAGTTGAGATGGAACCAACTTCCAAGTCTCTATGACCTTCAGAAAAAAAGTTATTGAACAATATCTTGAACTCCTATGGATTTTCATCCCTAACCCTAACCCTAATCACAACCAAAAAATCAAACACTAATCACAACCCTAACCCTACCCCTTCCAAAGGTCGTAGAAGCTCGGGGGTGGTACCAATGGATCGGGCATAGCCACATTAGTGGAGATGGAACCAACTTCCAAGTCTCTATGACCTACAGAAAAAAAGTTATTGAAGAATATCTTGAGCTCCAATGGGTATTCATCCCTAACCCTAACCCTAATAGCAACCCTAACCCTAACCCTAATCACAACCCTAACCCTAATTGCAACCCTAACCCTAACCCTAACCCTAATTGCAACCCTAACCCATATTAGGGATTAATTGGAATAACTCTGCGCTGCTTGCTCGAAACGTGCTAAAATTCGGTGTGGTTGTGTGGCAGGCCACCCTTTATTAATCATGAAATGCACAAGTCTCTAGGACTTTCAGAAGAAAAGTTATTCAAAAATATCTTGAACTTTTTTTTATAGATTTGGTGGTTTCACCATTTCCAAAGGTCGTAGAAGCTCGGGGATGGTCCCAATGGATCGGGCAGAGCCACATTAGTTGAGATGGAACCAACTTCCAAGTCTCTATGACCTTCAGAAAAAAAGTTATTGAACAATATCTTGAACTCCTATAGGTTTTCATCCCTAACCCTAACCCTAATCACAACCAAAAAATCAAACACTAATCACAACCCTAACCCTACCCCTTCCAAAGGTCGTAGAAGCTCGGGGGTGGTACCAATGGATCGGGCATAGCCACATTAGTGGAGATGGAACCAACTTCCAAGTCTCTATGACCTACAGAAAAAAAGTTATTGAAGAATATCTTGAGCTCCAATGGGTATTCATCCCTAACCCTAACCCTAATAGCAACCCTAACCCTAACCCTAATCACAACCCTAACCCTAATTGCAACCCTAACCCTAACCCTAACCCTAACCCTAATTGCAACCCTAACCCATATTAGGGATTAATTGGAATAACTCTGCGCTGCTTGCTCGAAACGTGCTGAAATTCGGTGTGGTTGTGTGGCAGGCCACCCTTTATTAATCATGAAATGCACAAGTCTCTAGGACTTTCAGAAGAAAAGTTATTCAAATATATCTTGAACTTTTTTTTTATAGATTTGGTGGTTTCACCATTTCCAAAGGTCGTAGAAGCTCGGGGATGGTCCCAATGGATCGGGCAGAGCCACATTAGTTGAGATGGAACCAACTTCCAAGTCTCTATGACCTTCAGAAAAAAAGTTATTGAACAATATCTTGAACTCCTATAGGTTTTCATCCCTAACCCTAACCCTAATCACAACCAAAAAATCAAACACTAATCACAACCCTAACCCTACCCCTTCCAAAGGTCGTAGAAGCTCGGGGGTGGTACCAATGGATCGGGCATAGTCACATTAGTGGAGATGGAACCAACTTCCAAGTCTCTATGACCTACAGAAAAAACGTTATTGAAGAATATCTTGAGCTCCAATGGGTATTCATCCCTAACCCTAACCCTAATAGCAACCCTAACCCTAACCCTAATCACAACCCTAACCCTAACCCTAATTGCAACCCTAACCCTAACCCTAATTGCAACCCTAACCCATATTAGGGATTAATTGGAATAACTCTGCGCTGCTTGCTCGAAACGTGCTAAAATTCGGTGTGGTTGTGTGGCAGGCCACCCTTTATTAATCATGAAATGCACAAGTCTCTAGGACTTTCAGAAGAAAAGTTATTCAAATATATCTTGAACTTTTTTTTTATAGATTTGGTGGTTTCACCATTTCCAAAGGTCGTAGAAGCTCAGGGATGGTCCCAATGGATCGGGCAGAGCCACATTAGTTGAGATGGAACCAACTTCCAAGTCTCTATGACCTTCAGAAAAAAAGTTATTGAACAATATCTTGAACTCCTATGGATTTTCATCCCTAACCCTAACCCTAATCACAACCAAAAAATCAAACACTAATCACAACCCTAACCCTACCCCTTCCAAAGGTCGTAGAAGCTCGGGGGTGGTACCAATGGATCGGGCATAGCCACATTAGTGGAGATGGAACCAACTTCCAAGTCTCTATGACCTACAGAAAAAAAGTTATTGAAGAATATCTTGAGCTCCAATGGGTATTCATCCCTAACCCTAACCCTAATAGCAACCCTAACCCTAACCCTAATCACAACCCTAACCCTAATTGCAACCCTAACCCTAACCCTAACCCTAATTGCAACCCTAACCCATATTAGGGATTAATTGGAATAACTCTGCGCTGCTTGCTCGAAACGTGCTAAAATTCGGTGTGGTTGTGTGGCAGGCCACCCTTTATTAATCATGAAATGCACAAGTCTCTAGGACTTTCAGAAGAAAAGTTATTCAAAAATATCTTGAACTTTTTTTTATAGATTTGGTGGTTTCACCATTTCCAAAGGTCGTAGAAGCTCGGGGATGGTCCCAATGGATCGGGCAGAGCCACATTAGTTGAGATGGAACCAACTTCCAAGTCTCTATGACCTTCAGAAAAAAAGTTATTGAACAATATCTTGAACTCCTATAGGTTTTCATCCCTAACCCTAACCCTAATCACAACCAAAAAATCAAACACTAATCACAACCCTAACCCTACCCCTTCCAAAGGTCGTAGAAGCTCGGGGGTGGTACCAATGGATCGGGCATAGCCACATTAGTGGAGATGGAACCAACTTCCAAGTCTCTATGACCTACAGAAAAAAAGTTATTGAAGAATATCTTGAGCTCCAATGGGTATTCATCCCTAACCCTAACCCTAATAGCAACCCTAACCCTAACCCTAATCACAACCCTAACCCTAATTGCAACCCTAACCCTAACCCTAACCCTAACCCTAATTGCAACCCTAACCCATATTAGGGATTAATTGGAATAACTCTGCGCTGCTTGCTCGAAACGTGCTGAAATTCGGTGTGGTTGTGTGGCAGGCCACCCTTTATTAATCATGAAATGCACAAGTCTCTAGGACTTTCAGAAGAAAAGTTATTCAAATATATCTTGAACTTTTTTTTTATAGATTTGGTGGTTTCACCATTTCCAAAGGTCGTAGAAGCTCGGGGATGGTCCCAATGGATCGGGCAGAGCCACATTAGTTGAGATGGAACCAACTTCCAAGTCTCTATGACCTTCAGAAAAAAAGTTATTGAACAATATCTTGAACTCCTATAGGTTTTCATCCCTAACCCTAACCCTAATCACAACCAAAAAATCAAACACTAATCACAACCCTAACCCTACCCCTTCCAAAGGTCGTAGAAGCTCGGGGGTGGTACCAATGGATCGGGCATAGTCACATTAGTGGAGATGGAACCAACTTCCAAGTCTCTATGACCTACAGAAAAAACGTTATTGAAGAATATCTTGAGCTCCAATGGGTATTCATCCCTAACCCTAACCCTAATAGCAACCCTAACCCTAACCCTAATCACAACCCTAACCCTAACCCTAATTGCAACCCTAACCCTAACCCTAATTGCAACCCTAACCCATATTAGGGATTAATTGGAATAACTCTGCGCTGCTTGCTCGAAACGTGCTAAAATTCGGTGTGGTTGTGTGGCAGGCCACCCTTTATTAATCATGAAATGCACAAGTCTCTAGGACTTTCAGAAGAAAAGTTATTCAAATATATCTTGAACTTTTTTTTTATAGATTTGGTGGTTTCACCATTTCCAAAGGTCGTAGAAGCTCAGGGATGGTCCCAATGGATCGGGCAGAGCCACATTAGTTGAGATGGAACCAACTTCCAAGTCTCTATGACCTTCAGAAAAAAAGTTATTGAACAATATCTTGAACTCCTATGGATTTTCATCCCTAACCCTAACCCTAATCACAACCAAAAAATCAAACACTAATCACAACCCTAACCCTACCCCTTCCAAAGGTCGTAGAAGCTCGGGGGTGGTACCAATGGATCGGGCATAGCCACATTAGTGGAGATGGAACCAACTTCCAAGTCTCTATGACCTACAGAAAAAAAGTTATTGAAGAATATCTTGAGCTCCAATGGGTATTCATCCCTAACCCTAACCCTAATAGCAACCCTAACCCTAACCCTAATCACAACCCTAACCCTAATTGCAACCCTAACCCTAACCCTAACCCTAATTGCAACCCTAACCCATATTAGGGATTAATTGGAATAACTCTGCGCTGCTTGCTCGAAACGTGCTAAAATTCGGTGTGGTTGTGTGGCAGGCCACCCTTTATTAATCATGAAATGCACAAGTCTCTAGGACTTTCAGAAGAAAAGTTATTCAAATATATCTTGAACTTTTTTTTTATAGATTTGGTGGTTTCACCATTTCCAAAGGTCGTAGAAGCTCGGGGATGGTCCCAATGGATCGGGCAGAGCCACATTAGTTGAGATGGAACCAACTTCCAAGTCTCTATGACCTTCAGAAAAAAAGTTATTGAACAATATCTTGAACTCCTATAGGTTTTCATCCCTAACCCTAACCCTAATCACAACCAAAAAATCAAACACTAATCACAACCCTAACCCTACCCCTTCCAAAGGTCGTAGAAGCTCGGGGGTGGTACCAATGGATCGGGCATAGCCACATTAGTGGAGATGGAACCAACTTCCAAGTCTCTATGACCTACAGAAAAAAAGTTATTGAAGAATATCTTGAGCTCCAATGGGTATTCATCCCTAACCCTAACCCTAATAGCAACCCTAACCCTAACCCTAATCACAACCCTAACCCTAACCCTAATTGCAACCCTAACCCTAACCCTAACCCTAATTGCAACCCTAACCCATATTAGGGATTAATTGGAATAACTCTGCGCTGCTTGCTCGAAACGTGCTAAAATTCGGTGTGGTTGTGTGGCAGGCCACCCTTTATTAATCATGAAATGCACAAGTCTCTAGGACTTTCAGAAGAAAAGTTATTCAAATATATCTTGAACTTTTTTTTTATAGATTTGGTGGTTTCACCATTTCCAAAGGTCGTAGAAGCTCAGGGATGGTCCCAATGGATCGGGCAGAGCCACATTAGTTGAGATGGAACCAACTTCCAAGTCTCTATGACCTTCAGAAAAAAAGTTATTGAACAATATCTTGAACTCCTATAGGTTTTCATCCCTAACCCTAACCCTAATCACAACCAAAAAATCAAACACTAATCACAACCCTAACCCTACCCCTTCCAAAGGTCGTAGAAGCTCGGGGGTGGTACCAATGGATCGGGCATAGCCACATTAGTGGAGATGGAACCAACTTCCAAGTCTCTATGACCTACAGAAAAAAAGTTATTGAAGAATATCTTGAGCTCCAATGGGTATTCATCCCTAACCCTAACCCTAATAGCAACCCTAACCCTAACCCTAATCACAACCCTAACCCTAATTGCAACCCTAACCCTAACCCTAACCCTAATTGCAACCCTAACCCATATTAGGGATTAATTGGAATAACTCTGCGCTGCTTGCTCGAAACGTGCTGAAATTCGGTGTGGTTGTGTGGCAGGCCACCCTTTATTAATCATGAAATGCACAAGTCTCTAGGACTTTCAGAAGAAAAGTTATTCAAATATATCTTGAACTTTTTTTTTATAGATTTGGTGGTTTCACCATTTCCAAAGGTCGTAGAAGCTCGGGGATGGTCCCAATGGATCGGGCAGAGCCACATTAGTTGAGATGGAACCAACTTCCAAGTCTCTATGACCTTCAGAAAAAAAGTTATTGAACAATATCTTGAACTCCTATAGGTTTTCATCCCTAACCCTAACCCTAATCACAACCAAAAAATCAAACACTAATCACAACCCTAACCCTACCCCTTCCAAAGGTCGTAGAAGCTCGGGGGTGGTACCAATGGATCGGGCATAGCCACATTAGTGGAGATGGAACCAACTTCCAAGTCTCTATGACCTACAGAAAAAAAGTTATTGAAGAATATCTTGAGCTCCAATGGGTATTCATCCCTAACCCTAACCCTAATAGCAACCCTAACCCTAACCCTAATCACAACCCTAACCCTAACCCTAATTGCAACCCTAACCCTAACCCTAACCCTAATTGCAACCCTAACCCATATTAGGGATTAATTGGAATAACTCTGCGCTGCTTGCTCGAAACGTGCTGAAATTCGGTGTGGTTGTGTGGCAGGCCACCCTTTATTAATCATGAAATGCACAAGTCTCTAGGACTTTCAGAAGAAAAGTTATTCAAATATATCTTGAACTTTTTTTTTATAGATTTGGTGGTTTCACCATTTCCAAAGGTCGTAGAAGCTCGGGGATGGTCCCAATGGATCGGGCAGAGCCACATTAGTTGAGATGGAACCAACTTCCAAGTCTCTATGACCTTCAGAAAAAAAGTTATTGAACAATATCTTGAACTCCTATAGGTTTTCATCCCTAACCCTAACCCTAATCACAACCAAAAAATCAAACACTAATCACAACCCTAACCCTACCCCTTCCAAAGGTCGTAGAAGCTCGGGGGTGGTACCAATGGATCGGGCATAGCCACATTAGTGGAGATGGAACCAACTTCCAAGTCTCTATGACCTACAGAAAAAAAGTTATTGAAGAATATCTTGAGCTCCAATGGGTATTCATCCCTAACCCTAACCCTAATAGCAACCCTAACCCTAACCCTAATCACAACCCTTACCCTAACCCTAATTGCAACCCTAACCCTAACCCTAACCCTAATTGCAACCCTAACCCATATTAGGGATTAATTGGAATAACTCTGCGCTGCTTGCTCGAAACGTGCTAAAATTCGGTGTGGTTGTGTGGCAGGCCACCCTTTATTAATCATGAAATGCACAAGTCTCTAGGACTTTCAGAAGAAAAGTTATTCAAATATATCTTGAACTTTTTTTTTATAGATTTGGTGGTTTCACCATTTCCAAAGGTCGTAGAAGCTCAGGGATGGTCCCAATGGATCGGGCAGAGCCACATTAGTTGAGATGGAACCAACTTCCAAGTCTCTATGACCTTCAGAAAAAAAGTTATTGAACAATATCTTGAACTCCTATAGGTTTTCATCCCTAACCCTAACCCTAATCACAACCAAAAAATCAAACACTAATCACAACCCTAACCCTACCCCTTCCAAAGGTCGTAGAAGCTCGGGGGTGGTACCAATGGATCGGGCATAGCCACATTAGTGGAGATGGAACCAACTTCCAAGTCTCTATGACCTACAGAAAAAAAGTTATTGAAGAATATCTTGAGCTCCAATGGGTATTCATCCCTAACCCTAACCCTAATAGCAACCCTAACCCTAACCCTAATCACAACCCTAACCCTAATTGCAACCCTAACCCTAACCCTAACCCTAATTGCAACCCTAACCCATATTAGGGATTAATTGGAATAACTCTGCGCTGCTTGCTCGAAACGTGCTGAAATTCGGTGTGGTTGTGTGGCAGGCCACCCTTTATTAATCATGAAATGCACAAGTCTCTAGGACTTTCAGAAGAAAAGTTATTCAAATATATCTTGAACTTTTTTTTTATAGATTTGGTGGTTTCACCATTTCCAAAGGTCGTAGAAGCTCAGGGATGGTCCCAATGGATCGGGCAGAGCCACATTAGTTGAGATGGAACCAACTTCCAAGTCTCTATGACCTTCAGAAAAAAAGTTATTGAACAATATCTTGAACTCCTATAGGTTTTCATCCCTAACCCTAACCCTAATCACAACCAAAAAATCAAACACTAATCACAACCCTAACCCTACCCCTTCCAAAGGTCGTAGAAGCTCGGGGGTGGTACCAATGGATCGGGCATAGCCACATTAGTGGAGATGGAACCAACTTCCAAGTCTCTATGACCTACAGAAAAAAAGTTATTGAAGAATATCTTGAGCTCCAATGGGTATTCATCCCTAACCCTAACCCTAATAGCAACCCTAACCCTAACCCTAATCACAACCCTAACCCTAACCCTAATTGCAACCCTAACCCTAACCCTAACCCTAATTGCAACCCTAACCCATATTAGGGATTAATTGGAATAACTCTGCGCTGCTTGCTCGAAACGTGCAAGCAGCGCCTAACCCTTTTTATAGATTTGGTGGTTTCACCATTTCCAAAGGTCGTAGAAGCTCAGGGATGGTCCCAATGGATCGGGCAGAGCCACATTAGTTGAGATGGAACCAACTTCCAAGTCTCTATGACCTTCAGAAAAAAAGTTATTGAACAATATCTTGAACTCCTATAGGTTTTCATCCCTAACCCTAACCCTAATCACAACCAAAAAATCAAACACTAATCACAACCCTAACCCTACCCCTTCCAAAGGTCGTAGAAGCTCGGGGGTGGTACCAATGGATCGGGCATAGCCACATTAGTGGAGATGGAACCAACTTCCAAGTCTCTATGACCTACAGAAAAAAAGTTATTGAAGAATATCTTGAGCTCCAATGGGTATTCATCCCTAACCCTAACCCTAATAGCAACCCTAACCCTAACCCTAATCACAACCCTAACCCTAATTGCAACCCTAACCCTAACCCTAACCCTAATTGCAACCCTAACCCATATTAGGGATTAATTGGAATAACTCTGCGCTGCTTGCTCGAAACGTGCTGAAATTCGGTGTGGTTGTGTGGCAGGCCACCCTTTATTAATCATGAAATGCACAAGTCTCTAGGACTTTCAGAAGAAAAGTTATTCAAATATATCTTGAACTTTTTTTTTATAGATTTGGTGGTTTCACCATTTCCAAAGGTCGTAGAAGCTCGGGGATGGTCCCAATGGATCGGGCAGAGCCACATTAGTTGAGATGGAACCAACTTCCAAGTCTCTATGACCTTCAGAAAAAAAGTTATTGAACAATATCTTGAACTCCTATAGGTTTTCATCCCTAACCCTAACCCTAATCACAACCAAAAAATCAAACACTAATCACAACCCTAACCCTACCCCTTCCAAAGGTCGTAGAAGCTCGGGGGTGGTACCAATGGATCGGGCATAGCCACATTAGTGGAGATGGAACCAACTTCCAAGTCTCTATGACCTACAGAAAAAAAGTTATTGAAGAATATCTTGAGCTCCAATGGGTATTCATCCCTAACCCTAACCCTAATAGCAACCCTAACCCTAACCCTAATCACAACCCTAACCCTAACCCTAATTGCAACCCTAACCCTAACCCTAACCCTAATTGCAACCCTAACCCATATTAGGGATTAATTGGAATAACTCTGCGCTGCTTGCTCGAAACGTGCTAAAATTCGGTGTGGTTGTGTGGCAGGCCACCCTTTATTAATCATGAAATGCACAAGTCTCTAGGACTTTCAGAAGAAAAGTTATTCAAATATATCTTGAACTTTTTTTTTATAGATTTGGTGGTTTCACCATTTCCAAAGGTCGTAGAAGCTCAGGGATGGTCCCAATGGATCGGGCAGAGCCACATTAGTTGAGATGGAACCAACTTCCAAGTCTCTATGACCTTCAGAAAAAAAGTTATTGAACAATATCTTGAACTCCTATAGGTTTTCATCCCTAACCCTAACCCTAATCACAACCAAAAAATCAAACACTAATCACAACCCTAACCCTACCCCTTCCAAAGGTCGTAGAAGCTCGGGGGTGGTACCAATGGATCGGGCATAGCCACATTAGTGGAGATGGAACCAACTTCCAAGTCTCTATGACCTACAGAAAAAAAGTTATTGAAGAATATCTTGAGCTCCAATGGGTATTCATCCCTAACCCTAACCCTAATAGCAACCCTAACCCTAACCCTAATCACAACCCTAACCCTAATTGCAACCCTAACCCTAACCCTAACCCTAATTGCAACCCTAACCCATATTAGGGATTAATTGGAATAACTCTGCGCTGCTTGCTCGAAACGTGCTAAAATTCGGTGTGGTTGTGTGGCAGGCCACCCTTTATTAATCATGAAATGCACAAGTCTCTAGGACTTTCAGAAGAAAAGTTATTCAAATATATCTTGAACTTTTTTTTTATAGATTTGGTGGTTTCACCATTTCCAAAGGTCGTAGAAGCTCGGGGATGGTCCCAATGGATCGGGCAGAGCCACATTAGTTGAGATGGAACCAACTTCCAAGTCTCTATGACCTTCAGAAAAAAAGTTATTGAACAATATCTTGAACTCCTATAGGTTTTCATCCCTAACCCTAACCCTAATCACAACCAAAAAATCAAACACTAATCACAACCCTAACCCTACCCCTTCCAAAGGTCGTAGAAGCTCGGGGGTGGTACCAATGGATCGGGCATAGCCACATTAGTGGAGATGGAACCAACTTCCAAGTCTCTATGACCTACAGAAAAAAAGTTATTGAAGAATATCTTGAGCTCCAATGGGTATTCATCCCTAACCCTAACCCTAATAGCAACCCTAACCCTAACCCTAATCACAACCCTAACCCTAACCCTAATTGCAACCCTAACCCTAACCCTAACCCTAATTGCAACCCTAACCCATATTAGGGATTAATTGGAATAACTCTGCGCTGCTTGCTCGAAACGTGCTAAAATTCGGTGTGGTTGTGTGGCAGGCCACCCTTTATTAATCATGAAATGCACAAGTCTCTAGGACTTTCAGAAGAAAAGTTATTCAAATATATCTTGAACTTTTTTTTTATAGATTTGGTGGTTTCACCATTTCCAAAGGTCGTAGAAGCTCAGGGATGGTCCCAATGGATCGGGCAGAGCCACATTAGTTGAGATGGAACCAACTTCCAAGTCTCTATGACCTTCAGAAAAAAAGTTATTGAACAATATCTTGAACTCCTATAGGTTTTCATCCCTAACCCTAACCCTAATCACAACCAAAAAATCAAACACTAATCACAACCCTAACCCTACCCCTTCCAAAGGTCGTAGAAGCTCGGGGGTGGTACCAATGGATCGGGCATAGCCACATTAGTGGAGATGGAACCAACTTCCAAGTCTCTATGACCTACAGAAAAAAAGTTATTGAAGAATATCTTGAGCTCCAATGGGTATTCATCCCTAACCCTAACCCTAATAGCAACCCTAACCCTAACCCTAATCACAACCCTAACCCTAACCCTAATTGCAACCCTAACCCTAACCCTAACCCTAATTGCAACCCTAACCCATATTAGGGATTAATTGGAATAACTCTGCGCTGCTTGCTCGAAACGTGCTGAAATTCGGTGTGGTTGTGTGGCAGGCCACCCTTTATTAATCATGAAATGCACAAGTCTCTAGGACTTTCAGAAGAAAAGTTATTCAAATATATCTTGAACTTTTTTTTTATAGATTTGGTGGTTTCACCATTTCCAAAGGTCGTAGAAGCTCGGGGATGGTCCCAATGGATCGGGCAGAGCCACATTAGTTGAGATGGAACCAACTTCCAAGTCTCTATGACCTTCAGAAAAAAAGTTATTGAACAATATCTTGAACTCCTATAGGTTTTCATCCCTAACCCTAACCCTAATCACAACCAAAAAATCAAACACTAATCACAACCCTAACCCTACCCCTTCCAAAGGTCGTAGAAGCTCGGGGGTGGTACCAATGGATCGGGCATAGCCACATTAGTGGAGATGGAACCAACTTCCAAGTCTCTATGACCTACAGAAAAAAAGTTATTGAAGAATATCTTGAGCTCCAATGGGTATTCATCCCTAACCCTAACCCTAATAGCAACCCTAACCCTAACCCTAATCACAACCCTTACCCTAACCCTAATTGCAACCCTAACCCTAACCCTAACCCTAATTGCAACCCTAACCCATATTAGGGATTAATTGGAATAACTCTGCGCTGCTTGCTCGAAACGTGCTAAAATTCGGTGTGGTTGTGTGGCAGGCCACCCTTTATTAATCATGAAATGCACAAGTCTCTAGGACTTTCAGAAGAAAAGTTATTCAAATATATCTTGAACTTTTTTTTTATAGATTTGGTGGTTTCACCATTTCCAAAGGTCGTAGAAGCTCAGGGATGGTCCCAATGGATCGGGCAGAGCCACATTAGTTGAGATGGAACCAACTTCCAAGTCTCTATGACCTTCAGAAAAAAAGTTATTGAACAATATCTTGAACTCCTATAGGTTTTCATCCCTAACCCTAACCCTAATCACAACCAAAAAATCAAACACTAATCACAACCCTAACCCTACCCCTTCCAAAGGTCGTAGAAGCTCGGGGGTGGTACCAATGGATCGGGCATAGCCACATTAGTGGAGATGGAACCAACTTCCAAGTCTCTATGACCTACAGAAAAAAAGTTATTGAAGAATATCTTGAGCTCCAATGGGTATTCATCCCTAACCCTAACCCTAATAGCAACCCTAACCCTAACCCTAATCACAACCCTAACCCTAATTGCAACCCTAACCCTAACCCTAACCCTAATTGCAACCCTAACCCATATTAGGGATTAATTGGAATAACTCTGCGCTGCTTGCTCGAAACGTGCTGAAATTCGGTGTGGTTGTGTGGCAGGCCACCCTTTATTAATCATGAAATGCACAAGTCTCTAGGACTTTCAGAAGAAAAGTTATTCAAATATATCTTGAACTTTTTTTTTATAGATTTGGTGGTTTCACCATTTCCAAAGGTCGTAGAAGCTCAGGGATGGTCCCAATGGATCGGGCAGAGCCACATTAGTTGAGATGGAACCAACTTCCAAGTCTCTATGACCTTCAGAAAAAAAGTTATTGAACAATATCTTGAACTCCTATAGGTTTTCATCCCTAACCCTAACCCTAATCACAACCAAAAAATCAAACACTAATCACAACCCTAACCCTACCCCTTCCAAAGGTCGTAGAAGCTCGGGGGTGGTACCAATGGATCGGGCATAGCCACATTAGTGGAGATGGAACCAACTTCCAAGTCTCTATGACCTACAGAAAAAAAGTTATTGAAGAATATCTTGAGCTCCAATGGGTATTCATCCCTAACCCTAACCCTAATAGCAACCCTAACCCTAACCCTAATCACAACCCTAACCCTAACCCTAATTGCAACCCTAACCCTAACCCTAACCCTAATTGCAACCCTAACCCATATTAGGGATTAATTGGAATAACTCTGCGCTGCTTGCTCGAAACGTGCAAGCAGCGCCTAACCCTTTTTATAGATTTGGTGGTTTCACCATTTCCAAAGGTCGTAGAAGCTCAGGGATGGTCCCAATGGATCGGGCAGAGCCACATTAGTTGAGATGGAACCAACTTCCAAGTCTCTATGACCTTCAGAAAAAAAGTTATTGAACAATATCTTGAACTCCTATAGGTTTTCATCCCTAACCCTAACCCTAATCACAACCAAAAAATCAAACACTAATCACAACCCTAACCCTACCCCTTCCAAAGGTCGTAGAAGCTCGGGGGTGGTACCAATGGATCGGGCATAGCCACATTAGTGGAGATGGAACCAACTTCCAAGTCTCTATGACCTACAGAAAAAAAGTTATTGAAGAATATCTTGAGCTCCAATGGGTATTCATCCCTAACCCTAACCCTAATAGCAACCCTAACCCTAACCCTAATCACAACCCTAACCCTAATTGCAACCCTAACCCTAACCCTAACCCTAATTGCAACCCTAACCCATATTAGGGATTAATTGGAATAACTCTGCGCTGCTTGCTCGAAACGTGCTGAAATTCGGTGTGGTTGTGTGGCAGGCCACCCTTTATTAATCATGAAATGCACAAGTCTCTAGGACTTTCAGAAGAAAAGTTATTCAAATATATCTTGAACTTTTTTTTTATAGATTTGGTGGTTTCACCATTTCCAAAGGTCGTAGAAGCTCGGGGATGGTCCCAATGGATCGGGCAGAGCCACATTAGTTGAGATGGAACCAACTTCCAAGTCTCTATGACCTTCAGAAAAAAAGTTATTGAACAATATCTTGAACTCCTATAGGTTTTCATCCCTAACCCTAACCCTAATCACAACCAAAAAATCAAACACTAATCACAACCCTAACCCTACCCCTTCCAAAGGTCGTAGAAGCTCGGGGGTGGTACCAATGGATCGGGCATAGCCACATTAGTGGAGATGGAACCAACTTCCAAGTCTCTATGACCTACAGAAAAAAAGTTATTGAAGAATATCTTGAGCTCCAATGGGTATTCATCCCTAACCCTAACCCTAATAGCAACCCTAACCCTAACCCTAATCACAACCCTAACCCTAACCCTAATTGCAACCCTAACCCTAACCCTAACCCTAATTGCAACCCTAACCCATATTAGGGATTAATTGGAATAACTCTGCGCTGCTTGCTCGAAACGTGCTAAAATTCGGTGTGGTTGTGTGGCAGGCCACCCTTTATTAATCATGAAATGCACAAGTCTCTAGGACTTTCAGAAGAAAAGTTATTCAAATATATCTTGAACTTTTTTTTTATAGATTTGGTGGTTTCACCATTTCCAAAGGTCGTAGAAGCTCAGGGATGGTCCCAATGGATCGGGCAGAGCCACATTAGTTGAGATGGAACCAACTTCCAAGTCTCTATGACCTTCAGAAAAAAAGTTATTGAACAATATCTTGAACTCCTATAGGTTTTCATCCCTAACCCTAACCCTAATCACAACCAAAAAATCAAACACTAATCACAACCCTAACCCTACCCCTTCCAAAGGTCGTAGAAGCTCGGGGGTGGTACCAATGGATCGGGCATAGCCACATTAGTGGAGATGGAACCAACTTCCAAGTCTCTATGACCTACAGAAAAAAAGTTATTGAAGAATATCTTGAGCTCCAATGGGTATTCATCCCTAACCCTAACCCTAATAGCAACCCTAACCCTAACCCTAATCACAACCCTAACCCTAATTGCAACCCTAACCCTAACCCTAACCCTAATTGCAACCCTAACCCATATTAGGGATTAATTGGAATAACTCTGCGCTGCTTGCTCGAAACGTGCTGAAATTCGGTGTGATTGTGTGGCAGGCCACCCTTTATTAATCATGAAATGCACAAGTCTCTAGGACTTTCAGAAGAAAAGTTATTCAAAAATATCTTGAACTTTTTTTTATAGATTTGGTGGTTTCACCATTTCCAAAGGTCGTAGAAGTTCGGGGATGGTCCCAATGGATCGGGCAGAGCCACATTAGTTGAGATGGAACCAACTTCCAAGTCTCTATGACCTTCAGAAAAAAAGTTATTGAACAATATCTTGAACTCCTATAGGTTTTCATCCCTAACCCTAACCCTAATCACAACCAAAAAATCAAACACTAATCACAACCCTAACCCTACCCCTTCCAAAGGTCGTAGAAGCTCGGGGGTGGTACCAATGGATCGGGCATAGCCACATTAGTGGAGATGGAACCAACTTCCAAGTCTCTATGACCTACAGAAAAAAAGTTATTGAAGAATATCTTGAGCTCCAATGGGTATTCATCCCTAACCCTAACCCTAATAGCAACCCTAACCCTAACCCTAATCACAACCCTAACCCTAATTGCAACCCTAACCCTAACCCTAACCCTAATTGCAACCCTAACCCATATTAGGGATTAATTGGAATAACTCTGCGCTGCTTGCTCGAAACGTGCTGAAATTCGGTGTGGTTGTGTGGCAGGCCACCCTTTATTAATCATGAAATGCACAAGTCTCTAGGACTTTCAGAAGAAAAGTTATTCAAATATATCTTGAACTTTTTTTTTATAGATTTGGTGGTTTCACCATTTCCAAAGGTCGTAGAAGCTCGGGGATGGTCCCAATGGATCGGGCAGAGCCACATTAGTTGAGATGGAACCAACTTCCAAGTCTCTATGACCTTCAGAAAAAAAGTTATTGAACAATATCTTGAACTCCTATAGGTTTTCATCCCTAACCCTAACCCTAATCACAACCAAAAAATCAAACACTAATCACAACCCTAACCCTACCCCTTCCAAAGGTCGTAGAAGCTCGGGGGTGGTACCAATGGATCGGGCATAGCCACATTAGTGGAGATGGAACCAACTTCCAAGTCTCTATGACCTACAGAAAAAAAGTTATTGAAGAATATCTTGAGCTCCAATGGGTATTCATCCCTAACCCTAACCCTAATAGCAACCCTAACCCTAACCCTAATCACAACCCTTACCCTAACCCTAATTGCAACCCTAACCCTAACCCTAACCCTAATTGCAACCCTAACCCATATTAGGGATTAATTGGAATAACTCTGCGCTGCTTGCTCGAAACGTGCTAAAATTCGGTGTGGTTGTGTGGCAGGCCACCCTTTATTAATCATGAAATGCACAAGTCTCTAGGACTTTCAGAAGAAAAGTTATTCAAATATATCTTGAACTTTTTTTTTATAGATTTGGTGGTTTCACCATTTCCAAAGGTCGTAGAAGCTCAGGGATGGTCCCAATGGATCGGGCAGAGCCACATTAGTTGAGATGGAACCAACTTCCAAGTCTCTATGACCTTCAGAAAAAAAGTTATTGAACAATATCTTGAACTCCTATAGGTTTTCATCCCTAACCCTAACCCTAATCACAACCAAAAAATCAAACACTAATCACAACCCTAACCCTACCCCTTCCAAAGGTCGTAGAAGCTCGGGGGTGGTACCAATGGATCGGGCATAGCCACATTAGTGGAGATGGAACCAACTTCCAAGTCTCTATGACCTACAGAAAAAAAGTTATTGAAGAATATCTTGAGCTCCAATGGGTATTCATCCCTAACCCTAACCCTAATAGCAACCCTAACCCTAACCCTAATCACAACCCTAACCCTAATTGCAACCCTAACCCTAACCCTAACCCTAATTGCAACCCTAACCCATATTAGGGATTAATTGGAATAACTCTGCGCTGCTTGCTCGAAACGTGCTGAAATTCGGTGTGGTTGTGTGGCAGGCCACCCTTTATTAATCATGAAATGCACAAGTCTCTAGGACTTTCAGAAGAAAAGTTATTCAAATATATCTTGAACTTTTTTTTTATAGATTTGGTGGTTTCACCATTTCCAAAGGTCGTAGAAGCTCGGGGATGGTACCAATGGATCGGGCATAGCCACATTAGTGGAGATGGAACCAACTTCCAAGTCTCTATGACCTACAGAAAAAAAGTTATTGAAGAATATCTTGAGCTCCAATGGGTATTCATCCCTAACCCTAACCCTAATAGCAACCCTAACCCTAACCCTAATCACAACCCTAACCCTAATTGCAACCCTAACCCTAACCCTAACCCTAATTGCAACCCTAACCCATATTAGGGATTAATTGGAATAACTCTGCGCTGCTTGCTCGAAACGTGCTGAAATTCGGTGTGGTTGTGTGGCAGGCCACCCTTTATTAATCATGAAATGCACAAGTCTCTAGGACTTTCAGAAGAAAAGTTATTCAAATATATCTTGAACTTTTTTTTTATAGATTTGGTGGTTTCACCATTTCCAAAGGTCGTAGAAGCTCGGGGATGGTCCCAATGGATCGGGCAGAGCCACATTAGTTGAGATGGAACCAACTTCCAAGTCTCTATGACCTTCAGAAAAAAAGTTATTGAACAATATCTTGAACTCCTATAGGTTTTCATCCCTAACCCTAACCCTAATCACAACCAAAAAATCAAACACTAATCACAACCCTAACCCTACCCCTTCCAAAGGTCGTAGAAGCTCGGGGGTGGTACCAATGGATCGGGCATAGCCACATTAGTGGAGATGGAACCAACTTCCAAGTCTCTATGACCTACAGAAAAAAAGTTATTGAAGAATATCTTGAGCTCCAATGGGTATTCATCCCTAACCCTAACCCTAATAGCAACCCTAACCCTAACCCTAATCACAACCCTTACCCTAACCCTAATTGCAACCCTAACCCTAACCCTAACCCTAATTGCAACCCTAACCCATATTAGGGATTAATTGGAATAACTCTGCGCTGCTTGCTCGAAACGTGCTAAAATTCGGTGTGGTTGTGTGGCAGGCCACCCTTTATTAATCATGAAATGCACAAGTCTCTAGGACTTTCAGAAGAAAAGTTATTCAAATATATCTTGAACTTTTTTTTTATAGATTTGGTGGTTTCACCATTTCCAAAGGTCGTAGAAGCTCAGGGATGGTCCCAATGGATCGGGCAGAGCCACATTAGTTGAGATGGAACCAACTTCCAAGTCTCTATGACCTTCAGAAAAAAAGTTATTGAACAATATCTTGAACTCCTATAGGTTTTCATCCCTAACCCTAACCCTAATCACAACCAAAAAATCAAACACTAATCACAACCCTAACCCTACCCCTTCCAAAGGTCGTAGAAGCTCGGGGGTGGTACCAATGGATCGGGCATAGCCACATTAGTGGAGATGGAACCAACTTCCAAGTCTCTATGACCTACAGAAAAAAAGTTATTGAAGAATATCTTGAGCTCCAATGGGTATTCATCCCTAACCCTAACCCTAATAGCAACCCTAACCCTAACCCTAATCACAACCCTAACCCTAATTGCAACCCTAACCCTAACCCTAACCCTAATTGCAACCCTAACCCATATTAGGGATTAATTGGAATAACTCTGCGCTGCTTGCTCGAAACGTGCTGAAATTCGGTGTGGTTGTGTGGCAGGCCACCCTTTATTAATCATGAAATGCACAAGTCTCTAGGACTTTCAGAAGAAAAGTTATTCAAATATATCTTGAACTTTTTTTTTATAGATTTGGTGGTTTCACCATTTCCAAAGGTCGTAGAAGCTCGGGGATGGTCCCAATGGATCGGGCAGAGCCACATTAGTTGAGATGGAACCAACTTCCAAGTCTCTATGACCTTCAGAAAAAAAGTTATTGAACAATATCTTGAACTCCTATAGGTTTTCATCCCTAACCCTAACCCTAATCACAACCAAAAAATCAAACACTAATCACAACCCTAACCCTACCCCTTCCAAAGGTCGTAGAAGCTCGGGGGTGGTACCAATGGATCGGGCATAGCCACATTAGTGGAGATGGAACCAACTTCCAAGTCTCTATGACCTACAGAAAAAAAGTTATTGAAGAATATCTTGAGCTCCAATGGGTATTCATCCCTAACCCTAACCCTAATAGCAACCCTAACCCTAACCCTAATCACAACCCTAACCCTAACCCTAATTGCAACCCTAACCCTAACCCTAACCCTAATTGCAACCCTAACCCATATTAGGGATTAATTGGAATAACTCTGCGCTGCTTGCTCGAAACGTGCAAGCAGCGCCTAACCCTTTTTATAGATTTGGTGGTTTCACCATTTCCAAAGGTCGTAGAAGCTCAGGGATGGTCCCAATGGATCGGGCAGAGCCACATTAGTTGAGATGGAACCAACTTCCAAGTCTCTATGACCTTCAGAAAAAAAGTTATTGAACAATATCTTGAACTCCTATAGGTTTTCATCCCTAACCCTAACCCTAATCACAACCAAAAAATCAAACACTAATCACAACCCTAACCCTACCCCTTCCAAAGGTCGTAGAAGCTCGGGGGTGGTACCAATGGATCGGGCATAGCCACATTAGTGGAGATGGAACCAACTTCCAAGTCTCTATGACCTACAGAAAAAAAGTTATTGAAGAATATCTTGAGCTCCAATGGGTATTCATCCCTAACCCTAACCCTAATAGCAACCCTAACCCTAACCCTAATCACAACCCTAACCCTAATTGCAACCCTAACCCTAACCCTAACCCTAATTGCAACCCTAACCCATATTAGGGATTAATTGGAATAACTCTGCGCTGCTTGCTCGAAACGTGCTGAAATTCGGTGTGATTGTGTGGCAGGCCACCCTTTATTAATCATGAAATGCACAAGTCTCTAGGACTTTCAGAAGAAAAGTTATTCAAAAATATCTTGAACTTTTTTTTATAGATTTGGTGGTTTCACCATTTCCAAAGGTCGTAGAAGCTCGGGGATGGTCCCAATGGATCGGGCAGAGCCACATTAGTTGAGATGGAACCAACTTCCAAGTCTCTATGACCTTCAGAAAAAAAGTTATTGAACAATATCTTGAACTCCTATAGGTTTTCATCCCTAACCCTAACCCTAATCACAACCAAAAAATCAAACACTAATCACAACCCTAACCCTACCCCTTCCAAAGGTCGTAGAAGCTCGGGGGTGGTACCAATGGATCGGGCATAGCCACATTAGTGGAGATGGAACCAACTTCCAAGTCTCTATGACCTACAGAAAAAAAGTTATTGAAGAATATCTTGAGCTCCAATGGGTATTCATCCCTAACCCTAACCCTAATAGCAACCCTAACCCTAACCCTAATCACAACCCTAACACTAATTGCAACCCTAACCCTAACCCTAACCCTAATTGCAACCCTAACCCATATTAGGGATTAATTGGAATAACTCTGCGCTGCTTGCTCGAAACGTGCTGAAATTCGGTGTGGTTGTGTGGCAGGCCACCCTTTATTAATCATGAAATGCACAAGTCTCTAGGACTTTCAGAAGAAAAGTTATTCAAATATATCTTGAACTTTTTTTTTATAGATTTGGTGGTTTCACCATTTCCAAAGGTCGTAGAAGCTCGGGGATGGTCCCAATGGATCGGGCAGAGCCACATTAGTTGAGATGGAACCAACTTCCAAGTCTCTATGACCTTCAGAAAAAAAGTTATTGAACAATATCTTGAACTCCTATAGGTTTTCATCCCTAACCCTAACCCTAATCACAACCAAAAAATCAAACACTAATCACAACCCTAACCCTACCCCTTCCAAAGGTCGTAGAAGCTCGGGGGTGGTACCAATGGATCGGGCATAGCCACATTAGTGGAGATGGAACCAACTTCCAAGTCTCTATGACCTACAGAAAAAAAGTTATTGAAGAATATCTTGAGCTCCAATGGGTATTCATCCCTAACCCTAACCCTAATAGCAACCCTAACCCTAACCCTAATCACAACCCTAACCCTAATTGCAACCCTAACCCTAACCCTAACCCTAATTGCAACCCTAACCCATATTAGGGATTAATTGGAATAACTCTGCGCTGCTTGCTCGAAACGTGCTAAAATTCGGTGTGGTTGTGTGGCAGGCCACCCTTTATTAATCATGAAATGCACAAGTCTCTAGGACTTTCAGAAGAAAAGTTATTCAAATATATCTTGAACTTTTTTTTTATAGATTTGGTGGTTTCACCATTTCCAAAGGTCGTAGAAGCTCGGGGATGGTCCCAATGGATCGGGCAGAGCCACATTAGTTGAGATGGAACCAACTTCCAAGTCTCTATGACCTTCAGAAAAAAAGTTATTGAACAATATCTTGAACTCCTATAGGTTTTCATCCCTAACCCTAACCCTAATCACAACCAAAAAATCAAACACTAATCACAACCCTAACCCTACCCCTTCCAAAGGTCGTAGAAGCTCGGGGGTGGTACCAATGGATCGGGCATAGCCACATTAGTGGAGATGGAACCAACTTCCAAGTCTCTATGACCTACAGAAAAAAAGTTATTGAAGAATATCTTGAGCTCCAATGGGTATTCATCCCTAACCCTAACCCTAATAGCAACCCTAACCCTAACCCTAATCACAACCCTAACCCTAATTGCAACCCTAACCCTAACCCTAACCCTAATTGCAACCCTAACCCATATTAGGGATTAATTGGAATAACTCTGCGCTGCTTGCTCGAAACGTGCTGAAATTCGGTGTGGTTGTGTGGCAGGCCACCCTTTATTAATCATGAAATGCACAAGTCTCTAGGACTTTCAGAAGAAAAGTTATTCAAATATATCTTGAACTTTTTTTTTATAGATTTGGTGGTTTCACCATTTCCAAAGGTCGTAGAAGCTCGGGGATGGTCCCAATGGATCGGGCAGAGCCACATTAGTTGAGATGGAACCAACTTCCAAGTCTCTATGACCTTCAGAAAAAAAGTTATTGAACAATATCTTGAACTCCTATAGGTTTTCATCCCTAACCCTAACCCTAATCACAACCAAAAAATCAAACACTAATCACAACCCTAACCCTACCCCTTCCAAAGGTCGTAGAAGCTCGGGGGTGGTACCAATGGATCGGGCATAGCCACATTAGTGGAGATGGAACCAACTTCCAAGTCTCTATGACCTACAGAAAAAAAGTTATTGAAGAATATCTTGAGCTCCAATGGGTATTCATCCCTAACCCTAACCCTAATAGCAACCCTAACCCTAACCCTAACCCTAATCACAACCCTAACCCTAACCCTAATTGCAACCCTAACCCTAACCCTAACCCTAATTGCAACCCTAACCCATATTAGGGATTAATTGGAATAACTCTGCGCTGCTTGCTCGAAACGTGCAAGCAGCGCCTAACCCTTTTTATAGATTTGGTGGTTTCACCATTTCCAAAGGTCGTAGAAGCTCAGGGATGGTACCAATGGATCGGGCATAGCCACATTAGTGGAGATGGAACCAACTTCCAAGTCTCTATGACCTACAGAAAAAAAGTTATTGAAGAATATCTTGAGCTCCAATGGGTATTCATCCCTAACCCTAACCCTAATAGCAACCCTAACCCTAACCCTAATCACAACCCTAACCCTAATTGCAACCCTAACCCTAACCCTAACCCTAATTGCAACCCTAACCCATATTAGGGATTAATTGGAATAACTCTGCGCTGCTTGCTCGAAACGTGCTGAAATTCGGTGTGGTTGTGTGGCAGGCCACCCTTTATTAATCATGAAATGCACAAGTCTCTAGGACTTTCAGAAGAAAAGTTATTCAAATATATCTTGAACTTTTTTTTTATAGATTTGGTGGTTTCACCATTTCCAAAGGTCGTAGAAGCTCGGGGATGGTCCCAATGGATCGGGCAGAGCCACATTAGTTGAGATGGAACCAACTTCCAAGTCTCTATGACCTTCAGAAAAAAAGTTATTGAACAATATCTTGAACTCCTATAGGTTTTCATCCCTAACCCTAACCCTAATCACAACCAAAAAATCAAACACTAATCACAACCCTAACCCTACCCCTTCCAAAGGTCGTAGAAGCTCGGGGGTGGTACCAATGGATCGGGCATAGCCACATTAGTGGAGATGGAACCAACTTCCAAGTCTCTATGACCTACAGAAAAAAAGTTATTGAAGAATATCTTGAGCTCCAATGGGTATTCATCCCTAACCCTAACCCTAATAGCAACCCTAACCCTAACCCTAATCACAACCCTAACCCTAATTGCAACCCTAACCCTAACCCTAACCCTAATTGCAACCCTAACCCATATTAGGGATTAATTGGAATAACTCTGCGCTGCTTGCTCGAAACGTGCTGAAATTCGGTGTGGTTGTGTGGCAGGCCACCCTTTATTAATCATGAAATGCACAAGTCTCTAGGACTTTCAGAAGAAAAGTTATTCAAATATATCTTGAACTTTTTTTTTATAGATTTGGTGGTTTCACCATTTCCAAAGGTCGTAGAAGCTCGGGGATGGTCCCAATGGATCGGGCAGAGCCACATTAGTTGAGATGGAACCAACTTCCAAGTCTCTATGACCTTCAGAAAAAAAGTTATTGAACAATATCTTGAACTCCTATAGGTTTTCATCCCTAACCCTAACCCTAATCACAACCAAAAAATCAAACACTAATCACAACCCTAACCCTACCCCTTCCAAAGGTCGTAGAAGCTCGGGGGTGGTACCAATGGATCGGGCATAGCCACATTAGTGGAGATGGAACCAACTTCCAAGTCTCTATGACCTACAGAAAAAAAGTTATTGAAGAATATCTTGAGCTCCAATGGGTATTCATCCCTAACCCTAACCCTAATAGCAACCCTAACCCTAACCCTAATCACAACCCTAACCCTAACCCTAATTGCAACCCTAACCCTAACCCTAACCCTAATTGCAACCCTAACCCATATTAGGGATTAATTGGAATAACTCTGCGCTGCTTGCTCGAAACGTGCAAGCAGCGCCTAACCCTTTTTATAGATTTGGTGGTTTCACCATTTCCAAAGGTCGTAGAAGCTCAGGGATGGTCCCAATGGATCGGGCAGAGCCACATTAGTTGAGATGGAACCAACTTCCAAGTCTCTATGACCTTCAGAAAAAAAGTTATTGAACAATATCTTGAACTCCTATAGGTTTTCATCCCTAACCCTAACCCTAATCACAACCAAAAAATCAAACACTAATCACAACCCTAACCCTACGCCTTCCAAAGGTCGTAGAAGCTCGGGGGTGGTACCAATGGATCGGGCATAGCCACATTAGTGGAGATGGAACCAACTTCCAAGTCTCTATGACCTACAGAAAAAAAGTTATTGAAGAATATCTTGAGCTCCAATGGGTATTCATCCCTAACCCTAACCCTAATAGCAACCCTAACCCTAACCCTAATCACAACCCTAACCCTAATTGCAACCCTAACCCTAACCCTAACCCTAATTGCAACCCTAACCCATATTAGGGATTAATTGGAATAACTCTGCGCTGCTTGCTCGAAACGTGCTGAAATTCGGTGTGGTTGTGTGGCAGGCCACCCTTTATTAATCATGAAATGCACAAGTCTCTAGGACTTTCAGAAGAAAAGTTATTCAAATATATCTTGAACTTTTTTTTTATAGATTTGGTGGTTTCACCATTTCCAAAGGTCGTAGAAGCTCGGGGATGGTCCCAATGGATCGGGCAGAGCCACATTAGTTGAGATGGAACCAACTTCCAAGTCTCTATGACCTTCAGAAAAAAAGTTATTGAACAATATCTTGAACTCCTATAGGTTTTCATCCCTAACCCTAACCCTAATCACAACCAAAAAATCAAACACTAATCACAACCCTAACCCTACCCCTTCCAAAGGTCGTAGAAGCTCGGGGGTGGTACCAATGGATCGGGCATAGCCACATTAGTGGAGATGGAACCAACTTCCAAGTCTCTATGACCTACAGAAAAAAAGTTATTGAAGAATATCTTGAGCTCCAATGGGTATTCATCCCTAACCCTAACCCTAATAGCAACCCTAACCCTAACCCTAATCACAACCCTTACCCTAACCCTAATTGCAACCCTAACCCTAACCCTAACCCTAATTGCAACCCTAACCCATATTAGGGATTAATTGGAATAACTCTGCGCTGCTTGCTCGAAACGTGCTAAAATTCGGTGTGGTTGTGTGGCAGGCCACCCTTTATTAATCATGAAATGCACAAGTCTCTAGGACTTTCAGAAGAAAAGTTATTCAAATATATCTTGAACTTTTTTTTTATAGATTTGGTGGTTTCACCATTTCCAAAGGTCGTAGAAGCTCAGGGATGGTCCCAATGGATCGGGCAGAGCCACATTAGTTGAGATGGAACCAACTTCCAAGTCTCTATGACCTTCAGAAAAAAAGTTATTGAACAATATCTTGAACTCCTATAGGTTTTCATCCCTAACCCTAACCCTAATCACAACCAAAAAATCAAACACTAATCACAACCCTAACCCTACCCCTTCCAAAGGTCGTAGAAGCTCGGGGGTGGTACCAATGGATCGGGCATAGCCACATTAGTGGAGATGGAACCAACTTCCAAGTCTCTATGACCTACAGAAAAAAAGTTATTGAAGAATATCTTGAGCTCCAATGGGTATTCATCCCTAACCCTAACCCTAATAGCAACCCTAACCCTAACCCTAATCACAACCCTAACCCTAATTGCAACCCTAACCCTAACCCTAACCCTAATTGCAACCCTAACCCATATTAGGGATTAATTGGAATAACTCTGCGCTGCTTGCTCGAAACGTGCTGAAATTCGGTGTGGTTGTGTGGCAGGCCACCCTTTATTAATCATGAAATGCACAAGTCTCTAGGACTTTCAGAAGAAAAGTTATTCAAATATATCTTGAACTTTTTTTTTATAGATTTGGTGGTTTCACCATTTCCAAAGGTCGTAGAAGCTCGGGGATGGTCCCAATGGATCGGGCAGAGCCACATTAGTTGAGATGGAACCAACTTCCAAGTCTCTATGACCTTCAGAAAAAAAGTTATTGAACAATATCTTGAACTCCTATAGGTTTTCATCCCTAACCCTAACCCTAATCACAACCAAAAAATCAAACACTAATCACAACCCTAACCCTACCCCTTCCAAAGGTCGTAGAAGCTCGGGGGTGGTACCAATGGATCGGGCATAGCCACATTAGTGGAGATGGAACCAACTTCCAAGTCTCTATGACCTACAGAAAAAAAGTTATTGAAGAATATCTTGAGCTCCAATGGGTATTCATCCCTAACCCTAACCCTAATAGCAACCCTAACCCTAACCCTAATCACAACCCTAACCCTAACCCTAATTGCAACCCTAACCCTAACCCTAACCCTAATTGCAACCCTAACCCATATTAGGGATTAATTGGAATAACTCTGCGCTGCTTGCTCGAAACGTGCAAGCAGCGCCTAACCCTTTTTATAGATTTGGTGGTTTCACCATTTCCAAAGGTCGTAGAAGCTCAGGGATGGTCCCAATGGATCGGGCAGAGCCACATTAGTTGAGATGGAACCAACTTCCAAGTCTCTATGACCTTCAGAAAAAAAGTTATTGAACAATATCTTGAACTCCTATAGGTTTTCATCCCTAACCCTAACCCTAATCACAACCAAAAAATCAAACACTAATCACAACCCTAACCCTACCCCTTCCAAAGGTCGTAGAAGCTCGGGGGTGGTACCAATGGATCGGGCATAGCCACATTAGTGGAGATGGAACCAACTTCCAAGTCTCTATGACCTACAGAAAAAAAGTTATTGAAGAATATCTTGAGCTCCAATGGGTATTCATCCCTAACCCTAACCCTAATAGCAACCCTAACCCTAACCCTAATCACAACCCTAACCCTAATTGCAACCCTAACCCTAACCCTAACCCTAATTGCAACCCTAACCCATATTAGGGATTAATTGGAATAACTCTGCGCTGCTTGCTCGAAACGTGCTGAAATTCGGTGTGATTGTGTGGCAGGCCACCCTTTATTAATCATGAAATGCACAAGTCTCTAGGACTTTCAGAAGAAAAGTTATTCAAAAATATCTTGAACTTTTTTTTATAGATTTGGTGGTTTCACCATTTCCAAAGGTCGTAGAAGCTCGGGGATGGTCCCAATGGATCGGGCAGAGCCACATTAGTTGAGATGGAACCAACTTCCAAGTCTCTATGACCTTCAGAAAAAAAGTTATTGAACAATATCTTGAACTCCTATAGGTTTTCATCCCTAACCCTAACCCTAATCACAACCAAAAAATCAAACACTAATCACAACCCTAACCCTACCCCTTCCAAAGGTCGTAGAAGCTCGGGGGTGGTACCAATGGATCGGGCATAGCCACATTAGTGGAGATGGAACCAACTTCCAAGTCTCTATGACCTACAGAAAAAAAGTTATTGAAGAATATCTTGAGCTCCAATGGGTATTCATCCCTAACCCTAACCCTAATAGCAACCCTAACCCTAACCCTAATCACAACCCTAACACTAATTGCAACCCTAACCCTAACCCTAACCCTAATTGCAACCCTAACCCATATTAGGGATTAATTGGAATAACTCTGCGCTGCTTGCTCGAAACGTGCTGAAATTCGGTGTGGTTGTGTGGCAGGCCACCCTTTATTAATCATGAAATGCACAAGTCTCTAGGACTTTCAGAAGAAAAGTTATTCAAATATATCTTGAACTTTTTTTTTATAGATTTGGTGGTTTCACCATTTCCAAAGGTCGTAGAAGCTCGGGGATGGTCCCAATGGATCGGGCAGAGCCACATTAGTTGAGATGGAACCAACTTCCAAGTCTCTATGACCTTCAGAAAAAAAGTTATTGAACAATATCTTGAACTCCTATAGGTTTTCATCCCTAACCCTAACCCTAATCACAACCAAAAAATCAAACACTAATCACAACCCTAACCCTACCCCTTCCAAAGGTCGTAGAAGCTCGGGGGTGGTACCAATGGATCGGGCATAGCCACATTAGTGGAGATGGAACCAACTTCCAAGTCTCTATGACCTACAGAAAAAAAGTTATTGAAGAATATCTTGAGCTCCAATGGGTATTCATCCCTAACCCTAACCCTAATAGCAACCCTAACCCTAACCCTAATCACAACCCTTACCCTAATTGCAACCCTAACCCTAACCCTAACCCTAATTGCAACCCTAACCCATATTAGGGATTAATTGGAATAACTCTGCGCTGCTTGCTCGAAACGTGCTAAAATTCGGTGTGGTTGTGTGGCAGGCCACCCTTTATTAATCATGAAATGCACAAGTCTCTAGGACTTTCAGAAGAAAAGTTATTCAAATATATCTTGAACTTTTTTTTTATAGATTTGGTGGTTTCACCATTTCCAAAGGTCGTAGAAGCTCGGGGATGGTCCCAATGGATCGGGCAGAGCCACATTAGTTGAGATGGAACCAACTTCCAAGTCTCTATGACCTTCAGAAAAAAAGTTATTGAACAATATCTTGAACTCCTATAGGTTTTCATCCCTAACCCTAACCCTAATCACAACCAAAAAATCAAACACTAATCACAACCCTAACCCTACCCCTTCCAAAGGTCGTAGAAGCTCGGGGGTGGTACCAATGGATCGGGCATAGCCACATTAGTGGAGATGGAACCAACTTCCAAGTCTCTATGACCTACAGAAAAAAAGTTATTGAAGAATATCTTGAGCTCCAATGGGTATTCATCCCTAACCCTAACCCTAATAGCAACCCTAACCCTAACCCTAATCACAACCCTAACCCTAATTGCAACCCTAACCCTAACCCTAACCCTAATTGCAACCCTAACCCATATTAGGGATTAATTGGAATAACTCTGCGCTGCTTGCTCGAAACGTGCTGAAATTCGGTGTGGTTGTGTGGCAGGCCACCCTTTATTAATCATGAAATGCACAAGTCTCTAGGACTTTCAGAAGAAAAGTTATTCAAATATATCTTGAACTTTTTTTTTATAGATTTGGTGGTTTCACCATTTCCAAAGGTCGTAGAAGCTCGGGGATGGTCCCAATGGATCGGGCAGAGCCACATTAGTTGAGATGGAACCAACTTCCAAGTCTCTATGACCTTCAGAAAAAAAGTTATTGAACAATATCTTGAACTCCTATAGGTTTTCATCCCTAACCCTAACCCTAATCACAACCCAAAAATCAAACACTAATCACAACCCTAACCCTACCCCTTCCAAAGGTCGTAGAAGCTCGGGGGTGGTACCAATGGATCGGGCATAGCCACATTAGTGGAGATGGAACCAACTTCCAAGTCTCTATGACCTACAGAAAAAAAGTTATTGAAGAATATCTTGAGCTCCAATGGGTATTCATCCCTAACCCTAACCCTAATAGCAACCCTAACCCTAACCCTAACCCTAATCACAACCCTAACCCTAACCCTAATTGCAACCCTAACCCTAACCCTAACCCTAATTGCAACCCTAACCCATATTAGGGATTAATTGGAATAACTCTGCGCTGCTTGCTCGAAACGTGCAAGCAGCGCCTAACCCTTTTTATAGATTTGGTGGTTTCACCATTTCCAAAGGTCGTAGAAGCTCAGGGATGGTACCAATGGATCGGGCATAGCCACATTAGTGGAGATGGAACCAACTTCCAAGTCTCTATGACCTACAGAAAAAAAGTTATTGAAGAATATCTTGAGCTCCAATGGGTATTCATCCCTAACCCTAACCCTAATAGCAACCCTAACCCTAACCCTAATCACAACCCTAACCCTAATTGCAACCCTAACCCTAACCCTAACCCTAATTGCAACCCTAACCCATATTAGGGATTAATTGGAATAACTCTGCGCTGCTTGCTCGAAACGTGCTGAAATTCGGTGTGGTTGTGTGGCAGGCCACCCTTTATTAATCATGAAATGCACAAGTCTCTAGGACTTTCAGAAGAAAAGTTATTCAAATATATCTTGAACTTTTTTTTTATAGATTTGGTGGTTTCACCATTTCCAAAGGTCGTAGAAGCTCGGGGATGGTCCCAATGGATCGGGCAGAGCCACATTAGTTGAGATGGAACCAACTTCCAAGTCTCTATGACCTTCAGAAAAAAAGTTATTGAACAATATCTTGAACTCCTATAGGTTTTCATCCCTAACCCTAACCCTAATCACAACCAAAAAATCAAACACTAATCACAACCCTAACCCTACCCCTTCCAAAGGTCGTAGAAGCTCGGGGGTGGTACCAATGGATCGGGCATAGCCACATTAGTGGAGATGGAACCAACTTCCAAGTCTCTATGACCTACAGAAAAAAAGTTATTGAAGAATATCTTGAGCTCCAATGGGTATTCATCCCTAACCCTAACCCTAATAGCAACCCTAACCCTAACCCTAATCACAACCCTAACCCTAATTGCAACCCTAACCCTAACCCTAACCCTAATTGCAACCCTAACCCATATTAGGGATTAATTGGAATAACTCTGCGCTGCTTGCTCGAAACGTGCTGAAATTCGGTGTGGTTGTGTGGCAGGCCACCCTTTATTAATCATGAAATGCACAAGTCTCTAGGACTTTCAGAAGAAAAGTTATTCAAATATATCTTGAACTTTTTTTTTATAGATTTGGTGGTTTCACCATTTCCAAAGGTCGTAGAAGCTCGGGGATGGTCCCAATGGATCGGGCAGAGCCACATTAGTTGAGATGGAACCAACTTCCAAGTCTCTATGACCTTCAGAAAAAAAGTTATTGAACAATATCTTGAACTCCTATAGGTTTTCATCCCTAACCCTAACCCTAATCACAACCAAAAAATCAAACACTAATCACAACCCTAACCCTACCCCTTCCAAAGGTCGTAGAAGCTCGGGGGTGGTACCAATGGATCGGGCATAGCCACATTAGTGGAGATGGAACCAACTTCCAAGTCTCTATGACCTACAGAAAAAAAGTTATTGAAGAATATCTTGAGCTCCAATGGGTATTCATCCCTAACCCTAACCCTAATAGCAACCCTAACCCTAACCCTAATCACAACCCTAACCCTAACCCTAATTGCAACCCTAACCCTAACCCTAACCCTAATTGCAACCCTAACCCATATTAGGGATTAATTGGAATAACTCTGCGCTGCTTGCTCGAAACGTGCAAGCAGCGCCTAACCCTTTTTATAGATTTGGTGGTTTCACCATTTCCAAAGGTCGTAGAAGCTCAGGGATGGTCCCAATGGATCGGGCAGAGCCACATTAGTTGAGATGGAACCAACTTCCAAGTCTCTATGACCTTCAGAAAAAAAGTTATTGAACAATATCTTGAACTCCTATAGGTTTTCATCCCTAACCCTAACCCTAATCACAACCAAAAAATCAAACACTAATCACAACCCTAACCCTACGCCTTCCAAAGGTCGTAGAAGCTCGGGGGTGGTACCAATGGATCGGGCATAGCCACATTAGTGGAGATGGAACCAACTTCCAAGTCTCTATGACCTACAGAAAAAAAGTTATTGAAGAATATCTTGAGCTCCAATGGGTATTCATCCCTAACCCTAACCCTAATAGCAACCCTAACCCTAACCCTAATCACAACCCTAACCCTAATTGCAACCCTAACCCTAACCCTAACCCTAATTGCAACCCTAACCCATATTAGGGATTAATTGGAATAACTCTGCGCTGCTTGCTCGAAACGTGCTGAAATTCGGTGTGGTTGTGTGGCAGGCCACCCTTTATTAATCATGAAATGCACAAGTCTCTAGGACTTTCAGAAGAAAAGTTATTCAAATATATCTTGAACTTTTTTTTTATAGATTTGGTGGTTTCACCATTTCCAAAGGTCGTAGAAGCTCGGGGATGGTCCCAATGGATCGGGCAGAGCCACATTAGTTGAGATGGAACCAACTTCCAAGTCTCTATGACCTTCAGAAAAAAAGTTATTGAACAATATCTTGAACTCCTATAGGTTTTCATCCCTAACCCTAACCCTAATCACAACCAAAAAATCAAACACTAATCACAACCCTAACCCTACCCCTTCCAAAGGTCGTAGAAGCTCGGGGGTGGTACCAATGGATCGGGCATAGCCACATTAGTGGAGATGGAACCAACTTCCAAGTCTCTATGACCTACAGAAAAAAAGTTATTGAAGAATATCTTGAGCTCCAATGGGTATTCATCCCTAACCCTAACCCTAATAGCAACCCTAACCCTAACCCTAATCACAACCCTAACCCTAACCCTAATTGCAACCCTAACCCTAACCCTAACCCTAATTGCAACCCTAACCCATATTAGGGATTAATTGGAATAACTCTGCGCTGCTTGCTCGAAACGTGCTGAAATTCGGTGTGGTTGTGTGGCAGGCTACCCTTTATTAATCATGAAATGCACAAGTCTCTAGGACTTTCAGAAGAAAAGTTATTCAAATATATCTTGAACTTTTTTTTTATAGATTTGGTGGTTTCACCATTTCCAAAGGTCGTAGAAGCTCAGGGATGGTCCCAATGGATCGGGCAGAGCCACATTAGTTGAGATGGAACCAACTTCCAAGTCTCTATGACCTTCAGAAAAAAAGTTATTGAACAATATCTTGAACTCCTATAGGTTTTCATCCCTAACCCTAACCCTAATCACAACCAAAAAATCAAACACTAATCACAACCCTAACCCTACCCCTTCCAAAGGTCGTAGAAGCTCGGGGGTGGTACCAATGGATCGGGCATAGCCACATTAGTGGAGATGGAACCAACTTCCAAGTCTCTATGACCTACAGAAAAAAAGTTATTGAAGAATATCTTGAGCTCCAATGGGTATTCATCCCTAACCCTAACCCTAATAGCAACCCTAACCCTAACCCTAATCACAACCCTAACCCTAATTGCAACCCTAACCCTAACCCTAACCCTAATTGCAACCCTAACCCATATTAGGGATTAATTGGAATAACTCTGCGCTGCTTGCTCGAAACGTGCTGAAATTCGGTGTGGTTGTGTGGCAGGCCACCCTTTATTAATCATGAAATGCACAAGTCTCTAGGACTTTCAGAAGAAAAGTTATTCAAATATATCTTGAACTTTTTTTTTATAGATTTGGTGGTTTCACCATTTCCAAAGGTCGTAGAAGCTCGGGGATGGTCCCAATGGATCGGGCAGAGCCACATTAGTTGAGATGGAACCAACTTCCAAGTCTCTATGACCTTCAGAAAAAAAGTTATTGAACAATATCTTGAACTCCTATAGGTTTTCATCCCTAACCCTAACCCTAATCACAACCAAAAAATCAAACACTAATCACAACCCTAACCCTACCCCTTCCAAAGGTCGTAGAAGCTCGGGGGTGGTACCAATGGATCGGGCATAGCCACATTAGTGGAGATGGAACCAACTTCCAAGTCTCTATGACCTACAGAAAAAAAGTTATTGAAGAATATCTTGAGCTCCAATGGGTATTCATCCCTAACCCTAACCCTAATAGCAACCCTAACCCTAACCCTAATCACAACCCTAACCCTAACCCTAATTGCAACCCTAACCCTAACCCTAACCCTAATTGCAACCCTAACCCATATTAGGGATTAATTGGAATAACTCTGCGCTGCTTGCTCGAAACGTGCTGAAATTCGGTGTGGTTGTGTGGCAGGCCACCCTTTATTAATCATGAAATGCACAAGTCTCTAGGACTTTCAGAAGAAAAGTTATTCAAATATATCTTGAACTTTTTTTTTATAGATTTGGTGGTTTCACCATTTCCAAAGGTCGTAGAAGCTCAGGGATGGTCCCAATGGATCGGGCAGAGCCACATTAGTTGAGATGGAACCAACTTCCAAGTCTCTATGACCTTCAGAAAAAAAGTTATTGAACAATATCTTGAACTCCTATAGGTTTTCATCCCTAACCCTAACCCTAATCACAACCAAAAAATCAAACACTAATCACAACCCTAACCCTACCCCTTCCAAAGGTCGTAGAAGCTCGGGGGTGGTACCAATGGATCGGGCATAGCCACATTAGTGGAGATGGAACCAACTTCCAAGTCTCTATGACCTACAGAAAAAAAGTTATTGAAGAATATCTTGAGCTCCAATGGGTATTCATCCCTAACCCTAACCCTAATAGCAACCCTAACCCTAACCCTAATCACAACCCTAACCCTAACCCTAATTGCAACCCTAACCCTAACCCTAACCCTAATTGCAACCCTAACCCATATTAGGGATTAATTGGAATAACTCCGCGCTGCTTGCTCGAAACGTGCTGAAATTCGGTGTGGTTGTGTGGCAGGCCACCCTTTATTAATCATGAAATGCACAAGTCTCTAGGACTTTCAGAAGAAAAGTTATTCAAATATATCTTGAACTTTTTTTTATAGATTTGGTGGTTTCACCATTTCCAAAGGTCGTAGAAGCTCGGGGATGGTCCCAATGGATCGGGCAGAGCCACATTAGTTGAGATGGAACCAACTTCCAAGTCTCTATGACCTTCAGAAAAAAAGTTATTGAACAATATCTTGAACTCCTATAGGTTTTCATCCCTAACCCTAACCCTAATCACAACCAAAAAATCAAACACTAATCACAACCCTAACCCTACCCCTTCCAAAGGTCGTAGAAGCTCGGGGGTGGTACCAATGGATCGGGCATAGCCACATTAGTGGAGATGGAACCAACTTCCAAGTCTCTATGACCTACAGAAAAAAAGTTATTGAAGAATATCTTGAGCTCCAATGGGTATTCATCCCTAACCCTAACCCTAATAGCAACCCTAACCCTAACCCTAATCACAACCCTAACCCTAATTGCAACCCTAACCCTAACCCTAACCCTAATTGCAACCCTAACCCATATTAGGGATTAATTGGAATAACTCTGCGCTGCTTGCTCGAAACGTGCTGAAATTCGGTGTGGTTGTGTGGCAGGCCACCCTTTATTAATCATGAAATGCACAAGTCTCTAGGACTTTCAGAAGAAAAGTTATTCAAATATATCTTGAACTTTTTTTTATAGATTTGGTGGTTTCACCATTTCCAAAGGTCGTAGAAGCTCGGGGATGATCCCAATGGATCGGGCAGAGCCACATTAGTTGAGATGGAACCAACTTCCAAGTCTCTATGACCTTCAGAAAAAAAGTTATTGAACAATATCTTGAACTCCTATAGGTTTTCATCCCTAACCCTAACCCTAATCACAACCAAAAAATCAAACACTAATCACAACCCTAACCCTACCCCTTCCAAAGGTCGTAGAAGCTCGGGGGTGGTACCAATGGATCGGGCATAGCCACATTAGTGGAGATGGAACCAACTTCCAAGTCTCTATGACCTACAGAAAAAAAGTTATTGAAGAATATCTTGAGCTCCAATGGGTATTCATCCCTAACCCTAACCCTAATAGCAACCCTAACCCTAACCCTAATCACAACCCTAACCCTAATTGCAACCCTAACCCTAACCCTAACCCTAATTGCAACCCTAACCCATATTAGGGATTAATTGGAATAACTCTGCGCTGCTTGCTCGAAACGTGCTGAAATTCGGTGTGGTTGTGTGGCAGGCCACCCTTTATTAATCATGAAATGCACAAGTCTCTAGGACTTTCAGAAGAAAAGTTATTCAAATATATCTTGAACTTTTTTTTTATAGATTTGGTGGTTTCACCATTTCCAAAGATCGTAGAAGCTCGGGGATGGTCCCAATGGATCGGGCAGAGCCACATTAGTTGAGATGGAACCAACTTCCAAGTCTCTATGACCTTCAGAAAAAAAGTTATTGAACAATATCTTGAACTCCTATAGGTTTTCATCCCTAACCCTAACCCTAATCACAACCAAAAAATCAAACACTAATCACAACCCTAACCCTACCCCTTCCAAAGGTCGTAGAAGCTCGGGGGTGGTACCAATGGATCGGGCATAGCCACATTAGTGGAGATGGAACCAACTTCCAAGTCTCTATGACCTACAGAAAAAAAGTTATTGAAGAATATCTTGAGCTCCAATGGGTATTCATCCCTAACCCTAACCCTAATAGCAACCCTAACCCTAACCCTAATCACAACCCTAACCCTAATTGCAACCCTAACCTTAACCCTAACCCTAATTGCAACCCTAACCCATATTAGGGATTAATTGGAATAACTCTGCGCTGCTTGCTCGAAACGTGCTGAAATTCGGTGTGGTTGTGTGGCAGGCCACCCTTTATTAATCATGAAATGCACAAGTCTCTAGGACTTTCAGAAGAAAAGTTATTCAAATATATCTTGAACTTTTTTTTTATAGATTTGGTGGTTTCACCATTTCCAAAGGTCGTAGAAGCTCGGGGATGGTCCCAATGGATCGGGCAGAGCCACATTAGTTGAGATGGAACCAACTTCCAAGTCTCTATGACCTTCAGAAAAAAAGTTATTGAACAATATCTTGAACTCCTATAGGTTTTCATCCCTAACCCTAACCCTAATCACAACCAAAAAATCAAACACTAATCACAACCCTAACCCTACCCCTTCCAAAGGTCGTAGAAGCTCGGGGGTGGTACCAATGGATCGGGCATAGCCACATTAGTGGAGATGGAACCAACTTCCAAGTCTCTATGACCTACAGAAAAAAAGTTATTGAAGAATATCTTGAGCTCCAATGGGTATTCATCCCTAACCCTAACCCTAATAGCAACCCTAACCCTAACCCTAATCACAACCCTAACCCTAACCCTAATTGCAACCCTAACCCTAACCCTAACCCTAATTGCAACCCTAACCCATATTAGGGATTAATTGGAATAACTCTGCGCTGCTTGCTCGAAACGTGCTGAAATTCGGTGTGGTTGTGTGGCAGGCCACCCTTTATTAATCATGAAATGCACAAGTCTCTAGGACTTTCAGAAGAAAAGTTATTCAAATATATCTTGAACTTTTTTTTTATAGATTTGGTGGTTTCACCATTTCCAAAGGTCGTAGAAGCTCAGGGATGGTCCCAATGGATCGGGCAGAGCCACATTAGTTGAGATGGAACCAACTTCCAAGTCTCTATGACCTTCAGAAAAAAAGTTATTGAACAATATCTTGAACTCCTATAGGTTTTCATCCCTAACCCTAACCCTAATCACAACCAAAAAATCAAACACTAATCACAACCCTAACCCTACCCCTTCCAAAGGTCGTAGAAGCTCGGGGGTGGTACCAATGGATCGGGCATAGCCACATTAGTGGAGATGGAACCAACTTCCAAGTCTCTATGACCTACAGAAAAAAAGTTATTGAAGAATATCTTGAGCTCCAATGGGTATTCATCCCTAACCCTAACCCTAATAGCAACCCTAACCCTAACCCTAATCACAACCCTAACCCTAATTGCAACCCTAACCCTAACCCTAACCCTAATTGCAACCCTAACCCATATTAGGGATTAATTGGAATAACTCTGCGCTGCTTGCTCGAAACGTGCTGAAATTCGGTGTGGTTGTGTGGCAGGCCACCCTGTATTAATCATGAAATGCACAAGTCTCTAGGACTTTCAGAAGAAAAGTTATTCAAATATATCTTGAACTTTTTTTTATAGATTTGGTGGTTTCACCATTTCCAAAGGTCGTAGAAGCTCGGGGATGGTCCCAATGGATCGGGCAGAGCCACATTAGTTGAGATGGAACCAACTTCCAAGTCTCTATGACCTTCAGAAAAAAAGTTATTGAACAATATCTTGAACTCCTATAGGTTTTCATCCCTAACCCTAACCCTAATCACAACCAAAAAATCAAACACTAATCACAACCCTAACCCTACCCCTTCCAAAGGTCGTAGAAGCTCGGGGGTGGTACCAATGGATCGGGCATAGCCACATTAGTGGAGATGGAACCAACTTCCAAGTCTCTATGACCTACAGAAAAAAAGTTATTGAAGAATATCTTGAGCTCCAATGGGTATTCATCCCTAACCCTAACCCTAATTGCAACCCTAACCCTAACCCTAACCCTAATTGCAACCCTAACCCATATTAGGGATTAATTGGAATAACTCTGCGCTGCTTGCTCGAAACGTGCTGAAATTCGGTGTGGTTGTGTGGCAGGCCACCCTTTATTAATCATGAAATGCACAAGTCTCTAGGACTTTCAGAAGAAAAGTTATTCAAATATATCTTGAACTTTTTTTTATAGATTTGGTGGTTTCACCATTTCCAAAGGTCGTAGAAGCTCGGGGATGGTCCCAATGGATCGGGCAGAGCCACATTAGTTGAGATGGAACCAACTTCCAAGTCTCTATGACCTTCAGAAAAAAAGTTATTGAACAATATCTTGAACTCCTATAGGTTTTCATCCCTAACCCTAACCCTAATCACAACCAAAAAATCAAACACTAATCACAACCCTAACCCTACCCCTTCCAAAGGTCGTAGAAGCTCGGGGGTGGTACCAATGGATCGGGCATAGCCACATTAGTGGAGATGGAACCAACTTCCAAGTCTCTATGACCTACAGAAAAAAAGTTATTGAAGAATATCTTGAGCTCCAATGGGTATTCATCCCTAACCCTAACCCTAATAGCAACCCTAACCCTAACCCTAATCACAACCCTAACCCTAACCCTAATTGCAACCCTAACCCTAACCCTAACCCTAATTGCAACCCTAACCCATATTAGGGATTAATTGGAATAACTCTGCGCTGCTTGCTCGAAACGTGCTGAAATTCGGTGTGGTTGTGTGGCAGGCCACCCTTTATTAATCATGAAATGCACAAGTCTCTAGGACTTTCAGAAGAAAAGTTATTCAAATATATCTTGAACTTTTTTTTTATAGATTTGGTGGTTTCACCATTTCCAAAGGTCGTAGAAGCTCAGGGATGGTCCCAATGGATCGGGCAGAGCCACATTAGTTGAGATGGAACCAACTTCCAAGTCTCTATGACCTTCAGAAAAAAAGTTATTGAACAATATCTTGAACTCCTATAGGTTTTCATCCCTAACCCTAACCCTAATCACAACCAAAAAATCAAACACTAATCACAACCCTAACCCTACCCCTTCCAAAGGTCGTAGAAGCTCGGGGGTGGTACCAATGGATCGGGCATAGCCACATTAGTGGAGATGGAACCAACTTCCAAGTCTCTATGACCTACAGAAAAAAAGTTATTGAAGAATATCTTGAGCTCCAATGGGTATTCATCCCTAACCCTAACCCTAATAGCAACCCTAACCCTAACCCTAATCACAACCCTAACCCTAACCCTAATTGCAACCCTAACCCTAACCCTAACCCTAATTGCAACCCTAACCCATATTAGGGATTAATTGGAATAACTCCGCGCTGCTTGCTCGAAACGTGCTGAAATTCGGTGTGGTTGTGTGGCAGGCCACCCTTTATTAATCATGAAATGCACAAGTCTCTAGCACTTTCAGAAGAAAAGTTATTCAAATATATCTTGAACTTTTTTTTATAGATTTGGTGGTTTCACCATTTCCAAAGGTCGTAGAAGCTCGGGGATGGTCCCAATGGATCGGGCAGAGCCACATTAGTTGAGATGGAACCAACTTCCAAGTCTCTATGACCTTCAGAAAAAAAGTTATTGAACAATATCTTGAACTCCTATAGGTTTTCATCCCTAACCCTAACCCTAATCACAACCAAAAAATCAAACACTAATCACAACCCTAACCCTACCCCTTCCAAAGGTCGTAGAAGCTCGGGGGTGGTACCAATGGATCGGGCATAGCCACATTAGTGGAGATGGAACCAACTTCCAAGTCTCTATGACCTACAGAAAAAAAGTTATTGAAGAATATCTTGAGCTCCAATGGGTATTCATCCCTAACCCTAACCCTAATAGCAACCCTAACCCTAACCCTAATCACAACCCTAACCCTAATTGCAACCCTAACCCTAACCCTAACCCTAATTGCAACCCTAACCCATATTAGGGATTAATTGGAATAACTCTGCGCTGCTTGCTCGAAACGTGCTGAAATTCGGTGTGGTTGTGTGGCAGGCCACCCTTTATTAATCATGAAATGCACAAGTCTCTAGGACTTTCAGAAGAAAAGTTATTCAAATATATCTTGAACTTTTTTTTATAGATTTGGTGGTTTCACCATTTCCAAAGGTCGTAGAAGCTCGGGGATGGTCCCAATGGATCGGGCAGAGCCACATTAGTTGAGATGGAACCAACTTCCAAGTCTCTATGACCTTCAGAAAAAAAGTTATTGAACAATATCTTGAACTCCTATAGGTTTTCATCCCTAACCCTAACCCTAATCACAACCAAAAAATCAAACACTAATCACAACCCTAACCCTACCCCTTCCAAAGGTCGTAGAAGCTCGGGGGTGGTACCAATGGATCGGGCATAGCCACATTAGTGGAGATGGAACCAACTTCCAAGTCTCTATGACCTACAGAAAAAAAGTTATTGAAGAATATCTTGAGCTCCAATGGGTATTCATCCCTAACCCTAACCCTAATTGCAACCCTAACCCTAACCCTAACCCTAATTGCAACCCTAACCCATATTAGGGATTAATTGGAATAACTCTGCGCTGCTTGCTCGAAACGTGCTGAAATTCGGTGTGGTTGTGTGGCAGGCCACCCTTTATTAATCATGAAATGCACAAGTCTCTAGGACTTTCAGAAGAAAAGTTATTCAAATATATCTTGAACTTTTTTTTATAGATTTGGTGGTTTCACCATTTCCAAAGGTCGTAGAAGCTCGGGGATGGTCCCAATGGATCGGGCAGAGCCACATTAGTTGAGATGGAACCAACTTCCAAGTCTCTATGACCTTCAGAAAAAAAGTTATTGAACAATATCTTGAACTCCTATAGGTTTTCATCCCTAACCCTAACCCTAATCACAACCAAAAAATCAAACACTAATCACAACCCTAACCCTACCCCTTCCAAAGGTCGTAGAAGCTCGGGGGTGGTACCAATGGATCGGGCATAGCCACATTAGTGGAGATGGAACCAACTTCCAAGTCTCTATGACCTACAGAAAAAAAGTTATTGAAGAATATCTTGAGCTCCAATGGGTATTCATCCCTAACCCTAACCCTAATAGCAACCCTAACCCTAACCCTAATCACAACCCTAACCCTAATTGCAACCCTAACCCTAACCCTAACCCTAATTGCAACCCTAACCCATATTAGGGATTAATTGGAATAACTCTGCGCTGCTTGCTCGAAACGTGCTGAAATTCGGTGTGGTTGTGTGGCAGGCCACCCTTTATTAATCATGAAATGCACAAGTCTCTAGGACTTTCAGAAGAAAAGTTATTCAAATATATCTTGAACTTTTTTTTTATAGATTTGGTGGTTTCACCATTTCCAAAGATCGTAGAAGCTCGGGGATGGTCCCAATGGATCGGGCAGAGCCACATTAGTTGAGATGGAACCAACTTCCAAGTCTCTATGACCTTCAGAAAAAAAGTTATTGAACAATATCTTGAACTCCTATAGGTTTTCATCCCTAACCCTAACCCTAATCACAACCAAAAAATCAAACACTAATCACAACCCTAACCCTACCCCTTCCAAAGGTCGTAGAAGCTCGGGGGTGGTACCAATGGATCGGGCATAGCCACATTAGTGGAGATGGAACCAACTTCCAAGTCTCTATGACCTACAGAAAAAAAGTTATTGAAGAATATCTTGAGCTCCAATGGGTATTCATCCCTAACCCTAACCCTAATAGCAACCCTAACCCTAACCCTAATCACAACCCTAACCCTAATTGCAACCCTAACCTTAACCCTAACCCTAATTGCAACCCTAACCCATATTAGGGATTAATTGGAATAACTCTGCGCTGCTTGCTCGAAACGTGCTGAAATTCGGTGTGGTTGTGTGGCAGGCCACCCTTTATTAATCATGAAATGCACAAGTCTCTAGGACTTTCAGAAGAAAAGTTATTCAAATATATCTTGAACTTTTTTTTTATAGATTTGGTGGTTTCACCATTTCCAAAGGTCGTAGAAGCTCGGGGATGGTCCCAATGGATCGGGCAGAGCCACATTAGTTGAGATGGAACCAACTTCCAAGTCTCTATGACCTTCAGAAAAAAAGTTATTGAACAATATCTTGAACTCCTATAGGTTTTCATCCCTAACCCTAACCCTAATCACAACCAAAAAATCAAACACTAATCACAACCCTAACCCTACCCCTTCCAAAGGTCGTAGAAGCTCGGGGGTGGTACCAATGGATCGGGCATAGCCACATTAGTGGAGATGGAACCAACTTCCAAGTCTCTATGACCTACAGAAAAAAAGTTATTGAAGAATATCTTGAGCTCCAATGGGTATTCATCCCTAACCCTAACCCTAATAGCAACCCTAACCCTAACCCTAATCACAACCCTAACCCTAATTGCAACCCTAACCTTAACCCTAACCCTAATTGCAACCCTAACCCATATTAGGGATTAATTGGAATAACTCTGCGCTGCTTGCTCGAAACGTGCTGAAATTCGGTGTGGTTGTGTGGCAGGCCACCCTTTATTAATCATGAAATGCACAAGTCTCTAGGACTTTCAGAAGAAAAGTTATTCAAATATATCTTGAACTTTTTTTTTATAGATTTGGTGGTTTCACCATTTCCAAAGGTCGTAGAAGCTCGGGGATGGTCCCAATGGATCGGGCAGAGCCACATTAGTTGAGATGGAACCAACTTCCAAGTCTCTATGACCTTCAGAAAAAAAGTTATTGAACAATATCTTGAACTCCTATAGGTTTTCATCCCTAACCCTAACCCTAATCACAACCAAAAAATCAAACACTAATCACAACCCTAACCCTACCCCTTCCAAAGGTCGTAGAAGCTCGGGGGTGGTACCAATGGATCGGGCATAGCCACATTAGTGGAGATGGAACCAACTTCCAAGTCTCTATGACCTACAGAAAAAAAGTTATTGAAGAATATCTTGAGCTCCAATGGGTATTCATCCCTAACCCTAACCCTAATAGCAACCCTAACCCTAACCCTAATCACAACCCTAACCCTAATTGCAACCCTAACCCTAACCCTAACCCTAATTGCAACCCTAACCCATATTAGGGATTAATTGGAATAACTCTGCGCTGCTTGCTCGAAACGTGCTGAAATTCGGTGTGGTTGTGTGGCAGGCCACCCTTTATTAATCATGAAATGCACAAGTCTCTAGGACTTTCAGAAGAAAAGTTATTCAAATATATCTTGAACTTTTTTTTTATAGATTTGGTGGTTTCACCATTTCCAAAGGTCGTAGAAGCTCGGGGATGGTCCCAATGGATCGGGCAGAGCCACATTAGTTGAGATGGAACCAACTTCCAAGTCTCTATGACCTTCAGAAAAAAAGTTATTGAACAATATCTTGAACTCCTATAGGTTTTCATCCCTAACCCTAACCCTAATCACAACCAAAAAATCAAACACTAATCACAACCCTAACCCTACCCCTTCCAAAGGTCGTAGAAGCTCGGGGGTGGTACCAATGGATCGGGCATAGCCACATTAGTGGAGATGGAACCAACTTCCAAGTCTCTATGACCTACAGAAAAAAAGTTATTGAAGAATATCTTGAGCTCCAATGGGTATTCATCCCTAACCCTAACCCTAATAGCAACCCTAACCCTAACCCTAATCACAACCCTAACCCTAATTGCAACCCTAACCCTAACCCTAACCCTAATTGCAACCCTAACCCATATTAGGGATTAATTGGAATAACTCTGCGCTGCTTGCTCGAAACGTGCTGAAATTCGGTGTGGTTGTGTGGCAGGCCACCCTTTATTAATCATGAAATGCACAAGTCTCTAGGACTTTCAGAAGAAAAGTTATTCAAATATATCTTGAACTTTTCTTTTATAGATTTGGTGGTTTCACCATTTCCAAAGGTCGTAGAAGCTCAGGGATGGTCCCAATGGATCGGGCAGAGCCACATTAGTTGAGATGGAACCAACTTCCAAGTCTCTATGACCTTCAGAAAAAAAGTTATTGAACAATATCTTGAACTCCTATAGGTTTTCATCCCTAACCCTAACCCTAATCACAACCAAAAAATCAAACACTAATCACAACCCTAACCCTACCCCTTCCAAAGGTCGTAGAAGCTCGGGGGTGGTACCAATGGATCGGGCATAGCCACATTAGTGGAGATGGAACCAACTTCCAAGTCTCTATGACCTACAGAAAAAAAGTTATTGAAGAATATCTTGAGCTCCAATGGGTATTCATCCCTAACCCTAACCCTAATAGCAACCCTAACCCTAACCCTAATCACAACCCTAACCCTAACCCTAATTGCAACCCTAACCCTAACCCTAACCCTAATTGCAACCCTAACCCATATTAGGGATTAATTGGAATAACTCCGCGCTGCTTGCTCGAAACGTGCTGAAATTCGGTGTGGTTGTGTGGCAGGCCACCCTTTATTAAACATGAAATGCACAAGTCTCTAGGACTTTCAGAAGAAAAGTTATTCAAATATATCTTGAACTTTTTTTTATAGATTTGGTGGTTTCACCATTTCCAAAGGTCGTAGAAGCTCGGGGATGGTCCCAATGGATCGGGCAGAGCCACATTAGTTGAGATGGAACCAACTTCCAAGTCTCTATGACCTTCAGAAAAAAAGTTATTGAACAATATCTTGAACTCCTATAGGTTTTCATCCCTAACCCTAACCCTAATCACAACCAAAAAATCAAACACTAATCACAACCCTATCCCTACCCCTTCCAAAGGTCGTAGAAGCTCGGGGGTGGTACCAATGGATCGGGCATAGCCACATTAGTGGAGATGGAACCAACTTCCAAGTCTCTATGACCTACAGAAAAAAAGTTATTGAAGAATATCTTGAGCTCCAATGGGTATTCATCCCTAACCCTAACCCTAATAGCAACCCTAACCCTAACCCTAATCACAACCCTAACCCTAATTGCAACCCTAACCCTAACCCTAACCCTAATTGCAACCCTAACCCATATTAGGGATTAATTGGAATAACTCTGCGCTGCTTGCTCGAAACGTGCTGAAATTCGGTGTGGTTGTGTGGCAGGCCACCCTTTATTAATCATGAAATGCACAAGTCTCTAGGACTTTCAGAAGAAAAGTTATTCAAATATATCTTGAACTTTTTTTTTATAGATTTGGTGGTTTCACCATTTCCAAAGGTCGTAGAAGCTCAGGGATGGTCCCAATGGATCGGGCAGAGCCACATTAGTTGAGATGGAACCAACTTCCAAGTCTCTATGACCTTCAGAAAAAAAGTTATTGAACAATATCTTGAACTCCTATAGGTTTTCATCCCTAACCCTAACCCTAATCACAACCAAAAAATCAAACACTAATCACAACCCTAACCCTACCCCTTCCAAAGGTCGTAGAAGCTCGGGGGTGGTACCAATGGATCGGGCATAGCCACATTAGTGGAGATGGAACCAACTTCCAAGTCTCTATGACCTACAGAAAAAAAGTTATTGAAGAATATCTTGAGCTCCAATGGGTATTCATCCCTAACCCTAACCCTAATAGCAACCCTAACCCTAACCCTAATCACAACCCTAACCCTAACCCTAATTGCAACCCTAACCCATATTAGGGATTAATTGGAATAACTCCGCGCTGCTTGCTCGAAACGTGCTGAAATTCGGTGTGGTTGTGTGGCAGGCCACCCTTTATTAAACTTGAAATGCACAAGTCTCTAGGACTTTCAGAAGAAAAGTTATTCAAATATATCTTGAACTTTTTTTTATAGATTTGGTGGTTTCACCATTTCCAAAGGTCGTAGAAGCTCGGGGATGGTCCCAATGGATCGGGCAGAGCCACATTAGTTGAGATGGAACCAACTTCCAAGTCTCTATGACCTTCAGAAAAAAAGTTATTGAACAATATCTTGAACTCCTATAGGTTTTCATCCCTAACCCTAACCCTAATCACAACCAAAAAATCAAACACTAATCACAACCCTATCCCTACCCCTTCCAAAGGTCGTAGAAGCTCGGGGGTGGTACCAATGGATCGGGCATAGCCACATTAGTGGAGATGGAACCAACTTCCAAGTCTCTATGACCTACAGAAAAAAAGTTATTGAAGAATATCTTGAGCTCCAATGGGTATTCATCCCTAACCCTAACCCTAATAGCAACCCTAACCCTAACCCTAATCACAACCCTAACCCTAATTGCAACCCTAACCCTAACCCTAACCCTAATTGCAACCCTAACCCATATTAGGGATTAATTGGAATAACTCTGCGCTGCTTGCTCGAAACGTGCTGAAATTCGGTGTGGTTGTGTGGCAGGCCACCCTTTATTAATCATGAAATGCACAAGTCTCTAGGACTTTCAGAAGAAAAGTTATTCAAATATATCTTGAACTTTTTTTTTATAGATTTGGTGGTTTCACCATTTCCAAAGGTCGTAGAAGCTCAGGGATGGTCCCAATGGATCGGGCAGAGCCACATTACTTGAGATGGAACCAACGTCCAAGTCTCTATGACCTTCAGAAAAAAAGTTATTGAACAATATCTTGAACTCCTATAGGTTTTCATCCCTAACCCTAACCCTAATCACAACCAAAAAATCAAACACTAATCACAACCCTAACCCTACCCCTTCCAAAGGTCGTAGAAGCTCGGGGGTGGTACCAATGGATCGGGCATAGCCACATTAGTTGAGATGGAACCAACTTCCAAGTCTCTATGACCTACAGAAAAAAAGTTATTGAAGAATATCTTGAGCTCCAATGGGTATTCATCCCTAACCCTAACCCTAATAGCAACCCTAACCCTAACCCTAATCACAACCCTAACCCTAACCCTAATTGCAACCCTAACCCATATTAGGGATTAATTGGAATAACTCCGCGCTGCTTGCTCGAAACGTGCTGAAATTCGGTGTGGTTGTGTGGCAGGCCACCCTTTATTAATCATGAAATGCACAAGTCTCTAGGACTTTCAGAAGAAAAGTTATTCAAATATATCTTGAACTTTTTTTTTATAGATTTGGTGGTTTCACCATTTCCAAAGGTCGTAGAAGCTCAGGGATGGTCCCAATGGATCGGGCAGAGCCACATTAGTTGAGATGGAACCAACTTCCAAGTCTCTATGACCTTCAGAAAAAAAGTTATTGAACAATATCTTGAACTCCTATAGGTTTTCATCCCTAACCCTAACCCTAATCACAACCAAAAAATCAAACACTAATCACAACCCTAACCCTACCCCTTCCAAAGGTCGTAGAAGCTCGGGGGTGGTACCAATGGATCGGGCATAGCCACATTAGTGGAGATGGAACCAACTTCCAAGTCTCTATGACCTACAGAAAAAAAGTTATTGAAGAATATCTTGAGCTCCAATGGGTATTCATCCCTAACCCTAACCCTAATAGCAACCCTAACCCTAACCCTAATCACAACCCTAACCCTAACCCTAATTGCAACCCTAACCCATATTAGGGATTAATTGGAATAACTCCGCGCTGCTTGCTCGAAACGTGCTGAAATTCGGTGTGGTTGTGTGGCAGGCCACCCTTTATTAAACTTGAAATGCACAAGTCTCTAGGACTTTCAGAAGAAAAGTTATTCAAATATATCTTGAACTTTTTTTTATAGATTTGGTGGTTTCACCATTTCCAAAGGTCGTAGAAGCTCGGGGATGGTCCCAATGGATCGGGCAGAGCCACATTAGTTGAGATGGAACCAACTTCCAAGTCTCTATGACCTTCAGAAAAAAAGTTATTGAACAATATCTTGAACTCCTATAGGTTTTCATCCCTAACCCTAACCCTAATCACAACCAAAAAATCAAACACTAATCACAACCCTATCCCTACCCCTTCCAAAGGTCGTAGAAGCTCGGGGGTGGTACCAATGGATCGGGCATAGCCACATTAGTGGAGATGGAACCAACTTCCAAGTCTCTATGACCTACAAAAAAAAAGTTATTGAAGAATATCTTGAGCTCCAATGGGTATTCATCCCTAACCCTAACCCTAATAGCAACCCTAACCCTAACCCTAATCACAACCCTAACCCTAACCCTAATTGCAACCCTAACCCATATTAGGGATTAATTGGAATAACTCCGCGCTGCTTGCTCGAAACGTGCTGAAATTCGGTGTGGTTGTGTGGCAGGCCACCCTTTATTAATCATGAAATGCACAAGTCTCTAGGACTTTCAGAAGAAAAGTTATTCAAATATATCTTGAACTTTTTTTTTATAGATTTGGTGGTTTCACCATTTCCAAAGGTCGTAGAAGCTCAGGGATGGTCCCAATGGATCGGGCAGAGCCACATTAGTTGAGATGGAACCAACTTCCAAGTCTCTATGACCTTCAGAAAAAAAGTTATTGAACAATATCTTGAACTCCTATAGGTTTTCATCCCTAACCCTAACCCTAATCACAACCAAAAAATCAAACACTAATCACAACCCTAACCCTACCCCTTCCAAAGGTCGTAGAAGCTCGGGGGTGGTACCAATGGATCGGGCATAGCCACATTAGTGGAGATGGAACCAACTTCCAAGTCTCTATGACCTACAGAAAAAAAGTTATTGAAGAATATCTTGAGCTCCAATGGGTATTCATCCCTAACCCTAACCCTAATAGCAACCCTAACCCTAACCCTAATCACAACCCTAACCCTAACCCTAATTGCAACCCTAACCCATATTAGGGATTAATTGGAATAACTCCGCGCTGCTTGCTCGAAACGTGCTGAAATTCGGTGTGGTTGTGTGGCAGGCCACCCTTTATTAAACTTGAAATGCACAAGTCTCTAGGACTTTCAGAAGAAAAGTTATTCAAATATATCTTGAACTTTTTTTTATAGATTTGGTGGTTTCACCATTTCCAAAGGTCGTAGAAGCTCGGGGATGGTCCCAATGGATCGGGCAGAGCCACATTAGTTGAGATGGAACCAACTTCCAAGTCTCTATGACCTTCAGAAAAAAAGTTATTGAACAATATCTTGAACTCCTATAGGTTTTCATCCCTAACCCTAACCCTAATCACAACCAAAAAATCAAACACTAATCACAACCCTATCCCTACCCCTTCCAAAGGTCGTAGAAGCTCGGGGGTGGTACCAATGGATCGGGCATAGCCACATTAGTGGAGATGGAACCAACTTCCAAGTCTCTATGACCTACAGAAAAAAAGTTATTGAAGAATATCTTGAGCTCCAATGGGTATTCATCCCTAACCCTAACCCTAATAGCAACCCTAACCCTAACCCTAATCACAACCCTAACCCTAATTGCAACCCTAACCCTAACCCTAACCCTAATTGCAACCCTAACCCATATTAGGGATTAATTGGAATAACTCTGCGCTGCTTGCTCGAAACGTGCTGAAATTCGGTGTGGTTGTGTGGCAGGCCACCCTTTATTAATCATGAAATGCACAAGTCTCTAGGACTTTCAGAAGAAAAGTTATTCAAATATATCTTGAACTTTTTTTTTATAGATTTGGTGGTTTCACCATTTCCAAAGGTCGTAGAAGCTCAGGGATGGTCCCAATGGATCGGGCAGAGCCACATTACTTGAGATGGAACCAACGTCCAAGTCTCTATGACCTTCAGAAAAAAAGTTATTGAACAATATCTTGAACTCCTATAGGTTTTCATCCCTAACCCTAACCCTAATCACAACCAAAAAATCAAACACTAATCACAACCCTAACCCTACCCCTTCCAAAGGTCGTAGAAGCTCGGGGGTGGTACCAATGGATCGGGCATAGCCACATTAGTGGAGATGGAACCAACTTCCAAGTCTCTATGACCTACAGAAAAAAAGTTATTGAAGAATATCTTGAGCTCCAATGGGTATTCATCCCTAACCCTAACCCTAATAGCAACCCTAACCCTAACCCTAATCACAACCCTAACCCTAACCCTAATTGCAACCCTAACCCATATTAGGGATTAATTGGAATAACTCCGCGCTGCTTGCTCGAAACGTGCTGAAATTCGGTGTGGTTGTGTGGCAGGCCACCCTTTATTAATCATGAAATGCACAAGTCTCTAGGACTTTCAGAAGAAAAGTTATTCAAATATATCTTGAACTTTTTTTTATAGATTTGGTGGTTTCACCATTTCCAAAGGTCGTAGAAGCTCGGGGATGGTCCCAATGGATCGGGCAGAGCCACATTAGTTGAGATGGAACCAACTTCCAAGTCTCTATGACCTTCAGAAAAAAAGTTATTGAACAATATCTTGAACTCCTATAGGTTTTCATCCCTAACCCTAACCCTAATCACAACCAAAAAATCAAACACTAATCACAACCCTAACCCTACCCCTTCCAAAGGTCGTAGAAGCTCGGGGGTGGTACCAATGGATCGGGCATAGCCACATTAGTGGAGATGGAACCAACTTCCAAGTCTCTATGACCTACAGAAAAAAAGTTATTGAAGAATATCTTGAGCTCCAATGGGTATTCATCCCTAACCCTAACCCTAATAGCAACCCTAACCCTAACCCTAATCACAACCCTAACCCTAATTGCAACCCTAACCCTAACCCTAACCCTAATTGCAACCCTAACCCATATTAGGGATTAATTGGAATAACTCTGCGCTGCTTGCTCGAAACGTGCTGAAATTCGGTGTGGTTGTGTGGCAGGCCACCCTTTATTAATCATGAAATGCACAAGTCTCTAGGACTTTCAGAAGAAAAGTTATTCAAATATATCTTGAACTTTTTTTTATAGATTTGGTGGTTTCACCATTTCCAAAGGTCGTAGAAGCTCGGGGATGGTCCCAATGGATCGGGCAGAGCCACATTAGTTGAGATGGAACCAACTTCCAAGTCTCTATGACCTTCAGAAAAAAAGTTATTGAACAATATCTTGAACTCCTATAGGTTTTCATCCCTAACCCTAACCCTAATCACAACCAAAAAATCAAACACTAATCACAACCCTAACCCTACCCCTTCCAAAGGTCGTAGAAGCTCGGGGGTGGTACCAATGGATCGGGCATAGCCACATTAGTGGAGATGGAACCAACTTCCAAGTCTCTATGACCTACAGAAAAAAAGTTATTGAAGAATATCTTGAGCTCCAATGGGTATTCATCCCTAACCCTAACCCTAATAGCAACCCTAACCCTAACCCTAATCACAACCCTAACCCTAATTGCAACCCTAACCCTAACCCTAACCCTAATTGCAACCCTAACCCATATTAGGGATTAATTGGAATAACTCTGCGCTGCTTGCTCGAAACGTGCTGAAATTCGGTGTGGTTGTGTGGCAGGCCACCCTTTATTAATCATGAAATGCACAAGTCTCTAGGACTTTCAGAAGAAAAGTTATTCAAATATATCTTGAACTTTTTTTTTATAGATTTGGTGGTTTCACCATTTCCAAAGATCGTAGAAGCTCGGGGATGGTCCCAATGGATCGGGCAGAGCCACATTAGTTGAGATGGAACCAACTTCCAAGTCTCTATGACCTTCAGAAAAAAAGTTATTGAACAATATCTTGAACTCCTATAGGTTTTCATCCCTAACCCTAACCCTAATCACAACCAAAAAATCAAACACTAATCACAACCCTAACCCTACCCCTTCCAAAGGTCGTAGAAGCTCGGGGGTGGTACCAATGGATCGGGCATAGCCACATTAGTGGAGATGGAACCAACTTCCAAGTCTCTATGACCTACAGAAAAAAAGTTATTGAAGAATATCTTGAGCTCCAATGGGTATTCATCCCTAACCCTAACCCTAATAGCAACCCTAACCCTAACCCTAATCACAACCCTAACCCTAATTGCAACCCTAACCTTAACCCTAACCCTAATTGCAACCCTAACCCATATTAGGGATTAATTGGAATAACTCTGCGCTGCTTGCTCGAAACGTGCTGAAATTCGGTGTGGTTGTGTGGCAGGCCACCCTTTATTAATCATGAAATGCACAAGTCTCTAGGACTTTCAGAAGAAAAGTTATTCAAATATATCTTGAACTTTTTTTTTATAGATTTGGTGGTTTCACCATTTCCAAAGGTCGTAGAAGCTCGGGGATGGTCCCAATGGATCGGGCAGAGCCACATTAGTTGAGATGGAACCAACTTCCAAGTCTCTATGACCTTCAGAAAAAAAGTTATTGAACAATATCTTGAACTCCTATAGGTTTTCATCCCTAACCCTAACCCTAATCACAACCAAAAAATCAAACACTAATCACAACCCTAACCCTACCCCTTCCAAAGGTCGTAGAAGCTCGGGGGTGGTACCAATGGATCGGGCATAGCCACATTAGTGGAGATGGAACCAACTTCCAAGTCTCTATGACCTACAGAAAAAAAGTTATTGAAGAATATCTTGAGCTCCAATGGGTATTCATCCCTAACCCTAACCCTAATAGCAACCCTAACCCTAACCCTAATCACAACCCTAACCCTAACCCTAATTGCAACCCTAACCCTAACCCTAACCCTAATTGCAACCCTAACCCATATTAGGGATTAATTGGAATAACTCTGCGCTGCTTGCTCGAAACGTGCTGAAATTCGGTGTGGTTGTGTGGCAGGCCACCCTTTATTAATCATGAAATGCACAAGTCTCTAGGACTTTCAGAAGAAAAGTTATTCAAATATATCTTGAACTTTTTTTTTATAGATTTGGTGGTTTCACCATTTCCAAAGGTCGTAGAAGCTCAGGGATGGTCCCAATGGATCGGGCAGAGCCACATTAGTTGAGATGGAACCAACTTCCAAGTCTCTATGACCTTCAGAAAAAAAGTTATTGAACAATATCTTGAACTCCTATAGGTTTTCATCCCTAACCCTAACCCTAATCACAACCAAAAAATCAAACACTAATCACAACCCTAACCCTACCCCTTCCAAAGGTCGTAGAAGCTCGGGGGTGGTACCAATGGATCGGGCATAGCCACATTAGTGGAGATGGAACCAACTTCCAAGTCTCTATGACCTACAGAAAAAAAGTTATTGAAGAATATCTTGAGCTCCAATGGGTATTCATCCCTAACCCTAACCCTAATAGCAACCCTAACCCTAACCCTAATCACAACCCTAACCCTAACCCTAATTGCAACCCTAACCCTAACCCTAACCCTAATTGCAACCCTAACCCATATTAGGGATTAATTGGAATAACTCCGCGCTGCTTGCTCGAAACGTGCTGAAATTCGGTGTGGTTGTGTGGCAGGCCACCCTTTATTAATCATGAAATGCACAAGTCTCTAGGACTTTCAGAAGAAAAGTTATTCAAATATATCTTGAACTTTTTTTTATAGATTTGGTGGTTTCACCATTTCCAAAGGTCGTAGAAGCTCGGGGATGGTCCCAATGGATCGGGCAGAGCCACATTAGTTGAGATGGAACCAACTTCCAAGTCTCTATGACCTTCAGAAAAAAAGTTATTGAACAATATCTTGAACTCCTATAGGTTTTCATCCCTAACCCTAACCCTAATCACAACCAAAAAATCAAACACTAATCACAACCCTAACCCTACCCCTTCCAAAGGTCGTAGAAGCTCGGGGGTGGTACCAATGGATCGGGCATAGCCACATTAGTGGAGATGGAACCAACTTCCAAGTCTCTATGACCTACAGAAAAAAAGTTATTGAAGAATATCTTGAGCTCCAATGGGTATTCATCCCTAACCCTAACCCTAATAGCAACCCTAACCCTAACCCTAATCACAACCCTAACCCTAACCCTAATTGCAACCCTAACCCATATTAGGGATTAATTGGAATAACTCCGCGCTGCTTGCTCGAAACGTGCTGAAATTCGGTGTGGTTGTGTGGCAGGCCACCCTTTATTAATCATGAAATGCACAAGTCTCTAGGACTTTCAGAAGAAAAGTTATTCAAATATATCTTGAACTTTTTTTTATAGATTTGGTGGTTTCACCATTTCCAAAGGTCGTAGAAGCTCGGGGATGGTCCCAATGGATCGGGCAGAGCCACATTAGTTGAGATGGAACCAACTTCCAAGTCTCTATGACCTTCAGAAAAAAAGTTATTGAACAATATCTTGAACTCCTATAGGTTTTCATCCCTAACCCTAACCCTAATCACAACCAAAAAATCAAACACTAATCACAACCCTAACCCTACCCCTTCCAAAGGTCGTAGAAGCTCGGGGGTGGTACCAATGGATCGGGCATAGCCACATTAGTGGAGATGGAACCAACTTCCAAGTCTCTATGACCTACAGAAAAAAAGTTATTGAAGAATATCTTGAGCTCCAATGGGTATTCATCCCTAACCCTAACCCTAATAGCAACCCTAACCCTAACCCTAATCACAACCCTAACCCTAATTGCAACCCTAACCCTAACCCTAACCCTAATTGCAACCCTAACCCATATTAGGGATTAATTGGAATAACTCTGCGCTGCTTGCTCGAAACGTGCTGAAATTCGGTGTGGTTGTGTGGCAGGCCACCCTTTATTAATCATGAAATGCACAAGTCTCTAGGACTTTCAGAAGAAAAGTTATTCAAATATATCTTGAACTTTTTTTTATAGATTTGGTGGTTTCACCATTTCCAAAGGTCGTAGAAGCTCGGGGATGGTCCCAATGGATCGGGCAGAGCCACATTAGTTGAGATGGAACCAACTTCCAAGTCTCTATGACCTTCAGAAAAAAAGTTATTGAACAATATCTTGAACTCCTATAGGTTTTCATCCCTAACCCTAACCCTAATCACAACCAAAAAATCAAACACTAATCACAACCCTAACCCTACCCCTTCCAAAGGTCGTAGAAGCTCGGGGGTGGTACCAATGGATCGGGCATAGCCACATTAGTGGAGATGGAACCAACTTCCAAGTCTCTATGACCTACAGAAAAAAAGTTATTGAAGAATATCTTGAGCTCCAATGGGTATTCATCCCTAACCCTAACCCTAATAGCAACCCTAACCCTAACCCTAATCACAACCCTAACCCTAATTGCAACCCTAACCCTAACCCTAACCCTAATTGCAACCCTAACCCATATTAGGGATTAATTGGAATAACTCTGCGCTGCTTGCTCGAAACGTGCTGAAATTCGGTGTGGTTGTGTGGCAGGCCACCCTTTATTAATCATGAAATGCACAAGTCTCTAGGACTTTCAGAAGAAAAGTTATTCAAATATATCTTGAACTTTTTTTTTATAGATTTGGTGGTTTCACCATTTCCAAAGATCGTAGAAGCTCGGGGATGGTCCCAATGGATCGGGCAGAGCCACATTAGTTGAGATGGAACCAACTTCCAAGTCTCTATGACCTTCAGAAAAAAAGTTATTGAACAATATCTTGAACTCCTATAGGTTTTCATCCCTAACCCTAACCCTAATCACAACCAAAAAATCAAACACTAATCACAACCCTAACCCTACCCCTTCCAAAGGTCGTAGAAGCTCGGGGGTGGTACCAATGGATCGGGCATAGCCACATTAGTGGAGATGGAACCAACTTCCAAGTCTCTATGACCTACAGAAAAAAAGTTATTGAAGAATATCTTGAGCTCCAATGGGTATTCATCCCTAACCCTAACCCTAATAGCAACCCTAACCCTAACCCTAATCACAACCCTAACCCTAATTGCAACCCTAACCTTAACCCTAACCCTAATTGCAACCCTAACCCATATTAGGGATTAATTGGAATAACTCTGCGCTGCTTGCTCGAAACGTGCTGAAATTCGGTGTGGTTGTGTGGCAGGCCACCCTTTATTAATCATGAAATGCACAAGTCTCTAGGACTTTCAGAAGAAAAGTTATTCAAATATATCTTGAACTTTTTTTTTATAGATTTGGTGGTTTCACCATTTCCAAAGGTCGTAGAAGCTCAGGGATGGTCCCAATGGATCGGGCAGAGCCACATTAGTTGAGATGGAACCAACTTCCAAGTCTCTATGACCTACAGAAAAAAAGTTATTGAAGAATATCTTGAGCTCCAATGGGTATTCATCCCTAACCCTAACCCTAATAGCAACCCTAACCCTAACCCTAATCACAACCCTAACCCTAATTGCAACCCTAACCTTAACCCTAACCCTAATTGCAACCCTAACCCATATTAGGGATTAATTGGAATAACTCTGCGCTGCTTGCTCGAAACGTGCTGAAATTCGGTGTGGTTGTGTGGCAGGCCACCCTTTATTAATCATGAAATGCACAAGTCTCTAGGACTTTCAGAAGAAAAGTTATTCAAATATATCTTGAACTTTTTTTTTATAGATTTGGTGGTTTCACCATTTCCAAAGGTCGTAGAAGCTCGGGGATGGTCCCAATGGATCGGGCAGAGCCACATTAGTTGAGATGGAACCAACTTCCAAGTCTCTATGACCTTCAGAAAAAAAGTTATTGAACAATATCTTGAACTCCTATAGGTTTTCATCCCTAACCCTAACCCTAATCACAACCAAAAAATCAAACACTAATCACAACCCTAACCCTACCCCTTCCAAAGGTCGTAGAAGCTCGGGGGTGGTACCAATGGATCGGGCATAGCCACATTAGTGGAGATGGAACCAACTTCCAAGTCTCTATGACCTACAGAAAAAAAGTTATTGAAGAATATCTTGAGCTCCAATGGGTATTCATCCCTAACCCTAACCCTAATAGCAACCCTAACCCTAACCCTAATCACAACCCTAACCCTAATTGCAACCCTAACCCTAACCCTAACCCTAATTGCAACCCTAACCCATATTAGGGATTAATTGGAATAACTCTGCGCTGCTTGCTCGAAACGTGCTGAAATTCGGTGTGGTTGTGTGGCAGGCCACCCTTTATTAATCATGAAATGCACAAGTCTCTAGGACTTTCAGAAGAAAAGTTATTCAAATATATCTTGAACTTTTTTTTTATAGATTTGGTGGTTTCACCATTTCCAAAGGTCGTAGAAGCTCGGGGATGGTCCCAATGGATCGGGCAGAGCCACATTAGTTGAGATGGAACCAACTTCCAAGTCTCTATGACCTTCAGAAAAAAAGTTATTGAACAATATCTTGAACTCCTATAGGTTTTCATCCCTAACCCTAACCCTAATCACAACCAAAAAATCAAACACTAATCACAACCCTAACCCTACCCCTTCCAAAGGTCGTAGAAGCTCGGGGGTGGTACCAATGGATCGGGCATAGCCACATTAGTGGAGATGGAACCAACTTCCAAGTCTCTATGACCTACAGAAAAAAAGTTATTGAAGAATATCTTGAGCTCCAATGGGTATTCATCCCTAACCCTAACCCTAATAGCAACCCTAACCCTAACCCTAATCACAACCCTAACCCTAATTGCAACCCTAACCCTAACCCTAACCCTAATTGCAACCCTAACCCATATTAGGGATTAATTGGAATAACTCTGCGCTGCTTGCTCGAAACGTGCTGAAATTCGGTGTGGTTGTGTGGCAGGCCACCCTTTATTAATCATGAAATGCACAAGTCTCTAGGACTTTCAGAAGAAAAGTTATTCAAATATATCTTGAACTTTTCTTTTATAGATTTGGTGGTTTCACCATTTCCAAAGGTCGTAGAAGCTCAGGGATGGTCCCAATGGATCGGGCAGAGCCACATTAGTTGAGATGGAACCAACTTCCAAGTCTCTATGACCTTCAGAAAAAAAGTTATTGAACAATATCTTGAACTCCTATAGGTTTTCATCCCTAACCCTAACCCTAATCACAACCAAAAAATCAAACACTAATCACAACCCTAACCCTACCCCTTCCAAAGGTCGTAGAAGCTCGGGGGTGGTACCAATGGATCGGGCATAGCCACATTAGTGGAGATGGAACCAACTTCCAAGTCTCTATGACCTACAGAAAAAAAGTTATTGAAGAATATCTTGAGCTCCAATGGGTATTCATCCCTAACCCTAACCCTAATAGCAACCCTAACCCTAACCCTAATCACAACCCTAACCCTAACCCTAATTGCAACCCTAACCCTAACCCTAACCCTAATTGCAACCCTAACCCATATTAGGGATTAATTGGAATAACTCCGCGCTGCTTGCTCGAAACGTGCTGAAATTCGGTGTGGTTGTGTGGCAGGCCACCCTTTATTAAACATGAAATGCACAAGTCTCTAGGACTTTCAGAAGAAAAGTTATTCAAATATATCTTGAACTTTTTTTTATAGATTTGGTGGTTTCACCATTTCCAAAGGTCGTAGAAGCTCGGGGATGGTCCCAATGGATCGGGCAGAGCCACATTAGTTGAGATGGAACCAACTTCCAAGTCTCTATGACCTTCAGAAAAAAAGTTATTGAACAATATCTTGAACTCCTATAGGTTTTCATCCCTAACCCTAACCCTAATCACAACCAAAAAATCAAACACTAATCACAACCCTATCCCTACCCCTTCCAAAGGTCGTAGAAGCTCGGGGGTGGTACCAATGGATCGGGCATAGCCACATTAGTGGAGATGGAACCAACTTCCAAGTCTCTATGACCTACAGAAAAAAAGTTATTGAAGAATATCTTGAGCTCCAATGGGTATTCATCCCTAACCCTAACCCTAATAGCAACCCTAACCCTAACCCTAATCACAACCCTAACCCTAATTGCAACCCTAACCCTAACCCTAACCCTAATTGCAACCCTAACCCATATTAGGGATTAATTGGAATAACTCTGCGCTGCTTGCTCGAAACGTGCTGAAATTCGGTGTGGTTGTGTGGCAGGCCACCCTTTATTAATCATGAAATGCACAAGTCTCTAGGACTTTCAGAAGAAAAGTTATTCAAATATATCTTGAACTTTTTTTTTATAGATTTGGTGGTTTCACCATTTCCAAAGGTCGTAGAAGCTCAGGGATGGTCCCAATGGATCGGGCAGAGCCACATTAGTTGAGATGGAACCAACTTCCAAGTCTCTATGACCTTCAGAAAAAAAGTTATTGAACAATATCTTGAACTCCTATAGGTTTTCATCCCTAACCCTAACCCTAATCACAACCAAAAAATCAAACACTAATCACAACCCTAACCCTACCCCTTCCAAAGGTCGTAGAAGCTCGGGGGTGGTACCAATGGATCGGGCATAGCCACATTAGTGGAGATGGAACCAACTTCCAAGTCTCTATGACCTACAGAAAAAAAGTTATTGAAGAATATCTTGAGCTCCAATGGGTATTCATCCCTAACCCTAACCCTAATAGCAACCCTAACCCTAACCCTAATCACAACCCTAACCCTAACCCTAATTGCAACCCTAACCCATATTAGGGATTAATTGGAATAACTCCGCGCTGCTTGCTCGAAACGTGCTGAAATTCGGTGTGGTTGTGTGGCAGGCCACCCTTTATTAAACTTGAAATGCACAAGTCTCTAGGACTTTCAGAAGAAAAGTTATTCAAATATATCTTGAACTTTTTTTTATAGATTTGGTGGTTTCACCATTTCCAAAGGTCGTAGAAGCTCGGGGATGGTCCCAATGGATCGGGCAGAGCCACATTAGTTGAGATGGAACCAACTTCCAAGTCTCTATGACCTTCAGAAAAAAAGTTATTGAACAATATCTTGAACTCCTATAGGTTTTCATCCCTAACCCTAACCCTAATCACAACCAAAAAATCAAACACTAATCACAACCCTATCCCTACCCCTTCCAAAGGTCGTAGAAGCTCGGGGGTGGTACCAATGGATCGGGCATAGCCACATTAGTGGAGATGGAACCAACTTCCAAGTCTCTATGACCTACAGAAAAAAAGTTATTGAAGAATATCTTGAGCTCCAATGGGTATTCATCCCTAACCCTAACCCTAATAGCAACCCTAACCCTAACCCTAATCACAACCCTAACCCTAATTGCAACCCTAACCCTAACCCTAACCCTAATTGCAACCCTAACCCATATTAGGGATTAATTGGAATAACTCTGCGCTGCTTGCTCGAAACGTGCTGAAATTCGGTGTGGTTGTGTGGCAGGCCACCCTTTATTAATCATGAAATGCACAAGTCTCTAGGACTTTCAGAAGAAAAGTTATTCAAATATATCTTGAACTTTTTTTTTATAGATTTGGTGGTTTCACCATTTCCAAAGGTCGTAGAAGCTCAGGGATGGTCCCAATGGATCGGGCAGAGCCACATTACTTGAGATGGAACCAACGTCCAAGTCTCTATGACCTTCAGAAAAAAAGTTATTGAACAATATCTTGAACTCCTATAGGTTTTCATCCCTAACCCTAACCCTAATCACAACCAAAAAATCAAACACTAATCACAACCCTAACCCTACCCCTTCCAAAGGTCGTAGAAGCTCGGGGGTGGTACCAATGGATCGGGCATAGCCACATTAGTTGAGATGGAACCAACTTCCAAGTCTCTATGACCTACAGAAAAAAAGTTATTGAAGAATATCTTGAGCTCCAATGGGTATTCATCCCTAACCCTAACCCTAATAGCAACCCTAACCCTAACCCTAATCACAACCCTAACCCTAACCCTAATTGCAACCCTAACCCATATTAGGGATTAATTGGAATAACTCCGCGCTGCTTGCTCGAAACGTGCTGAAATTCGGTGTGGTTGTGTGGCAGGCCACCCTTTATTAATCATGAAATGCACAAGTCTCTAGGACTTTCAGAAGAAAAGTTATTCAAATATATCTTGAACTTTTTTTTTATAGATTTGGTGGTTTCACCATTTCCAAAGGTCGTAGAAGCTCAGGGATGGTCCCAATGGATCGGGCAGAGCCACATTAGTTGAGATGGAACCAACTTCCAAGTCTCTATGACCTTCAGAAAAAAAGTTATTGAACAATATCTTGAACTCCTATAGGTTTTCATCCCTAACCCTAACCCTAATCACAACCAAAAAATCAAACACTAATCACAACCCTAACCCTACCCCTTCCAAAGGTCGTAGAAGCTCGGGGGTGGTACCAATGGATCGGGCATAGCCACATTAGTGGAGATGGAACCAACTTCCAAGTCTCTATGACCTACAGAAAAAAAGTTATTGAAGAATATCTTGAGCTCCAATGGGTATTCATCCCTAACCCTAACCCTAATAGCAACCCTAACCCTAACCCTAATCACAACCCTAACCCTAACCCTAATTGCAACCCTAACCCATATTAGGGATTAATTGGAATAACTCCGCGCTGCTTGCTCGAAACGTGCTGAAATTCGGTGTGGTTGTGTGGCAGGCCACCCTTTATTAAACTTGAAATGCACAAGTCTCTAGGACTTTCAGAAGAAAAGTTATTCAAATATATCTTGAACTTTTTTTTATAGATTTGGTGGTTTCACCATTTCCAAAGGTCGTAGAAGCTCGGGGATGGTCCCAATGGATCGGGCAGAGCCACATTAGTTGAGATGGAACCAACTTCCAAGTCTCTATGACCTTCAGAAAAAAAGTTATTGAACAATATCTTGAACTCCTATAGGTTTTCATCCCTAACCCTAACCCTAATCACAACCAAAAAATCAAACACTAATCACAACCCTATCCCTACCCCTTCCAAAGGTCGTAGAAGCTCGGGGGTGGTACCAATGGATCGGGCATAGCCACATTAGTGGAGATGGAACCAACTTCCAAGTCTCTATGACCTACAGAAAAAAAGTTATTGAAGAATATCTTGAGCTCCAATGGGTATTCATCCCTAACCCTAACCCTAATAGCAACCCTAACCCTAACCCTAATCACAACCCTAACCCTAACCCTAATTGCAACCCTAACCCATATTAGGGATTAATTGGAATAACTCCGCGCTGCTTGCTCGAAACGTGCTGAAATTCGGTGTGGTTGTGTGGCAGGCCACCCTTTATTAATCATGAAATGCACAAGTCTCTAGGACTTTCAGAAGAAAAGTTATTCAAATATATCTTGAACTTTTTTTTTATAGATTTGGTGGTTTCACCATTTCCAAAGGTCGTAGAAGCTCAGGGATGGTCCCAATGGATCGGGCAGAGCCACATTAGTTGAGATGGAACCAACTTCCAAGTCTCTATGACCTTCAGAAAAAAAGTTATTGAACAATATCTTGAACTCCTATAGGTTTTCATCCCTAACCCTAACCCTAATCACAACCAAAAAATCAAACACTAATCACAACCCTAACCCTACCCCTTCCAAAGGTCGTAGAAGCTCGGGGGTGGTACCAATGGATCGGGCATAGCCACATTAGTGGAGATGGAACCAACTTCCAAGTCTCTATGACCTACAGAAAAAAAGTTATTGAAGAATATCTTGAGCTCCAATGGGTATTCATCCCTAACCCTAACCCTAATAGCAACCCTAACCCTAACCCTAATCACAACCCTAACCCTAACCCTAATTGCAACCCTAACCCATATTAGGGATTAATTGGAATAACTCCGCGCTGCTTGCTCGAAACGTGCTGAAATTCGGTGTGGTTGTGTGGCAGGCCACCCTTTAATAAACTTGAAATGCACAAGTCTCTAGGACTTTCAGAAGAAAAGTTATTCAAATATATCTTGAACTTTTTTTTATAGATTTGGTGGTTTCACCATTTCCAAAGGTCGTAGAAGCTCGGGGATGGTCCCAATGGATCGGGCAGAGCCACATTAGTTGAGATGGAACCAACTTCCAAGTCTCTATGACCTTCAGAAAAAAAGTTATTGAACAATATCTTGAACTCCTATAGGTTTTCATCCCTAACCCTAACCCTAATCACAACCAAAAAATCAAACACTAATCACAACCCTATCCCTACCCCTTCCAAAGGTCGTAGAAGCTCGGGGGTGGTACCAATGGATCGGGCATAGCCACATTAGTGGAGATGGAACCAACTTCCAAGTCTCTATGACCTACAGAAAAAAAGTTATTGAAGAATATCTTGAGCTCCAATGGGTATTCATCCCTAACCCTAACCCTAATAGCAACCCTAACCCTAACCCTAATCACAACCCTAACCCTAATTGCAACCCTAACCCTAACCCTAACCCTAATTGCAACCCTAACCCATATTAGGGATTAATTGGAATAACTCTGCGCTGCTTGCTCGAAACGTGCTGAAATTCGGTGTGGTTGTGTGGCAGGCCACCCTTTATTAATCATGAAATGCACAAGTCTCTAGGACTTTCAGAAGAAAAGTTATTCAAATATATCTTGAACTTTTTTTTTATAGATTTGGTGGTTTCACCATTTCCAAAGGTCGTAGAAGCTCAGGGATGGTCCCAATGGATCGGGCAGAGCCACATTACTTGAGATGGAACCAACGTCCAAGTCTCTATGACCTTCAGAAAAAAAGTTATTGAACAATATCTTGAACTCCTATAGGTTTTCATCCCTAACCCTAACCCTAATCACAACCAAAAAATCAAACACTAATCACAACCCTAACCCTACCCCTTCCAAAGGTCGTAGAAGCTCGGGGGTGGTACCAATGGATCGGGCATAGCCACATTAGTGGAGATGGAACCAACTTCCAAGTCTCTATGACCTACAGAAAAAAAGTTATTGAAGAATATCTTGAGCTCCAATGGGTATTCATCCCTAACCCTAACCCTAATAGCAACCCTAACCCTAACCCTAATCACAACCCTAACCCTAACCCTAATTGCAACCCTAACCCATATTAGGGATTAATTGGAATAACTCCGCGCTGCTTGCTCGAAACGTGCTGAAATTCGGTGTGGTTGTGTGGCAGGCCACCCTTTATTAATCATGAAATGCACAAGTCTCTAGGACTTTCAGAAGAAAAGTTATTCAAATATATCTTGAACTTTTTTTTATAGATTTGGTGGTTTCACCATTTCCAAAGGTCGTAGAAGCTCGGGGATGGTCCCAATGGATCGGGCAGAGCCACATTAGTTGAGATGGAACCAACTTCCAAGTCTCTATGACCTTCAGAAAAAAAGTTATTGAACAATATCTTGAACTCCTATAGGTTTTCATCCCTAACCCTAACCCTAATCACAACCAAAAAATCAAACACTAATCACAACCCTAACCCTACCCCTTCCAAAGGTCGTAGAAGCTCGGGGGTGGTACCAATGGATCGGGCATAGCCACATTAGTGGAGATGGAACCAACTTCCAAGTCTCTATGACCTACAGAAAAAAAGTTATTGAAGAATATCTTGAGCTCCAATGGGTATTCATCCCTAACCCTAACCCTAATAGCAACCCTAACCCTAACCCTAATCACAACCCTAACCCTAATTGCAACCCTAACCCTAACCCTAACCCTAATTGCAACCCTAACCCATATTAGGGATTAATTGGAATAACTCTGCGCTGCTTGCTCGAAACGTGCTGAAATTCGGTGTGGTTGTGTGGCAGGCCACCCTTTATTAATCATGAAATGCACAAGTCTCTAGGACTTTCAGAAGAAAAGTTATTCAAATATATCTTGAACTTTTTTTTATAGATTTGGTGGTTTCACCATTTCCAAAGGTCGTAGAAGCTCGGGGATGGTCCCAATGGATCGGGCAGAGCCACATTAGTTGAGATGGAACCAACTTCCAAGTCTCTATGACCTTCAGAAAAAAAGTTATTGAACAATATCTTGAACTCCTATAGGTTTTCATCCCTAACCCTAACCCTAATCACAACCAAAAAATCAAACACTAATCACAACCCTAACCCTACCCCTTCCAAAGGTCGTAGAAGCTCGGGGGTGGTACCAATGGATCGGGCATAGCCACATTAGTGGAGATGGAACCAACTTCCAAGTCTCTATGACCTACAGAAAAAAAGTTATTGAAGAATATCTTGAGCTCCAATGGGTATTCATCCCTAACCCTAACCCTAATAGCAACCCTAACCCTAACCCTAATCACAACCCTAACCCTAATTGCAACCCTAACCCTAACCCTAACCCTAATTGCAACCCTAACCCATATTAGGGATTAATTGGAATAACTCTGCGCTGCTTGCTCGAAACGTGCTGAAATTCGGTGTGGTTGTGTGGCAGGCCACCCTTTATTAATCATGAAATGCACAAGTCTCTAGGACTTTCAGAAGAAAAGTTATTCAAATATATCTTGAACTTTTTTTTTATAGATTTGGTGGTTTCACCATTTCCAAAGATCGTAGAAGCTCGGGGATGGTCCCAATGGATCGGGCAGAGCCACATTAGTTGAGATGGAACCAACTTCCAAGTCTCTATGACCTTCAGAAAAAAAGTTATTGAACAATATCTTGAACTCCTATAGGTTTTCATCCCTAACCCTAACCCTAATCACAACCAAAAAATCAAACACTAATCACAACCCTAACCCTACCCCTTCCAAAGGTCGTAGAAGCTCGGGGGTGGTACCAATGGATCGGGCATAGCCACATTAGTGGAGATGGAACCAACTTCCAAGTCTCTATGACCTACAGAAAAAAAGTTATTGAAGAATATCTTGAGCTCCAATGGGTATTCATCCCTAACCCTAACCCTAATAGCAACCCTAACCCTAACCCTAATCACAACCCTAACCCTAATTGCAACCCTAACCTTAACCCTAACCCTAATTGCAACCCTAACCCATATTAGGGATTAATTGGAATAACTCTGCGCTGCTTGCTCGAAACGTGCTGAAATTCGGTGTGGTTGTGTGGCAGGCCACCCTTTATTAATCATGAAATGCACAAGTCTCTAGGACTTTCAGAAGAAAAGTTATTCAAATATATCTTGAACTTTTTTTTTATAGATTTGGTGGTTTCACCATTTCCAAAGGTCGTAGAAGCTCGGGGATGGTCCCAATGGATCGGGCAGAGCCACATTAGTTGAGATGGAACCAACTTCCAAGTCTCTATGACCTTCAGAAAAAAAGTTATTGAACAATATCTTGAACTCCTATAGGTTTTCATCCCTAACCCTAACCCTAATCACAACCAAAAAATCAAACACTAATCACAACCCTAACCCTACCCCTTCCAAAGGTCGTAGAAGCTCGGGGGTGGTACCAATGGATCGGGCATAGCCACATTAGTGGAGATGGAACCAACTTCCAAGTCTCTATGACCTACAGAAAAAAAGTTATTGAAGAATATCTTGAGCTCCAATGGGTATTCATCCCTAACCCTAACCCTAATAGCAACCCTAACCCTAACCCTAATCACAACCCTAACCCTAACCCTAATTGCAACCCTAACCCTAACCCTAACCCTAATTGCAACCCTAACCCATATTAGGGATTAATTGGAATAACTCTGCGCTGCTTGCTCGAAACGTGCTGAAATTCGGTGTGGTTGTGTGGCAGGCCACCCTTTATTAATCATGAAATGCACAAGTCTCTAGGACTTTCAGAAGAAAAGTTATTCAAATATATCTTGAACTTTTTTTTTATAGATTTGGTGGTTTCACCATTTCCAAAGGTCGTAGAAGCTCAGGGATGGTCCCAATGGATCGGGCAGAGCCACATTAGTTGAGATGGAACCAACTTCCAAGTCTCTATGACCTTCAGAAAAAAAGTTATTGAACAATATCTTGAACTCCTATAGGTTTTCATCCCTAACCCTAACCCTAATCACAACCAAAAAATCAAACACTAATCACAACCCTAACCCTACCCCTTCCAAAGGTCGTAGAAGCTCGGGGGTGGTACCAATGGATCGGGCATAGCCACATTAGTGGAGATGGAACCAACTTCCAAGTCTCTATGACCTACAGAAAAAAAGTTATTGAAGAATATCTTGAGCTCCAATGGGTATTCATCCCTAACCCTAACCCTAATAGCAACCCTAACCCTAACCCTAATCACAACCCTAACCCTAACCCTAATTGCAACCCTAACCCTAACCCTAACCCTAATTGCAACCCTAACCCATATTAGGGATTAATTGGAATAACTCCGCGCTGCTTGCTCGAAACGTGCTGAAATTCGGTGTGGTTGTGTGGCAGGCCACCCTTTATTAATCATGAAATGCACAAGTCTCTAGGACTTTCAGAAGAAAAGTTATTCAAATATATCTTGAACTTTTTTTTATAGATTTGGTGGTTTCACCATTTCCAAAGGTCGTAGAAGCTCGGGGATGGTCCCAATGGATCGGGCAGAGCCACATTAGTTGAGATGGAACCAACTTCCAAGTCTCTATGACCTTCAGAAAAAAAGTTATTGAACAATATCTTGAACTCCTATAGGTTTTCATCCCTAACCCTAACCCTAATCACAACCAAAAAATCAAACACTAATCACAACCCTAACCCTACCCCTTCCAAAGGTCGTAGAAGCTCGGGGGTGGTACCAATGGATCGGGCATAGCCACATTAGTGGAGATGGAACCAACTTCCAAGTCTCTATGACCTACAGAAAAAAAGTTATTGAAGAATATCTTGAGCTCCAATGGGTATTCATCCCTAACCCTAACCCTAATAGCAACCCTAACCCTAACCCTAATCACAACCCTAACCCTAATTGCAACCCTAACCCTAACCCTAACCCTAATTGCAACCCTAACCCATATTAGGGATTAATTGGAATAACTCTGCGCTGCTTGCTCGAAACGTGCTGAAATTCGGTGTGGTTGTGTGGCAGGCCACCCTTTATTAATCATGAAATGCACAAGTCTCTAGGACTTTCAGAAGAAAAGTTATTCAAATATATCTTGAACTTTTTTTTATAGATTTGGTGGTTTCACCATTTCCAAAGGTCGTAGAAGCTCGGGGATGGTCCCAATGGATCGGGCAGAGCCACATTAGTTGAGATGGAACCAACTTCCAAGTCTCTATGACCTTCAGAAAAAAAGTTATTGAACAATATCTTGAACTCCTATAGGTTTTCATCCCTAACCCTAACCCTAATCACAACCAAAAAATCAAACACTAATCACAACCCTAACCCTACCCCTTCCAAAGGTCGTAGAAGCTCGGGGGTGGTACCAATGGATCGGGCATAGCCACATTAGTGGAGATGGAACCAACTTCCAAGTCTCTATGACCTACAGAAAAAAAGTTATTGAAGAATATCTTGAGCTCCAATGGGTATTCATCCCTAACCCTAACCCTAATAGCAACCCTAACCCTAACCCTAATCACAACCCTAACCCTAATTGCAACCCTAACCCTAACCCTAACCCTAATTGCAACCCTAACCCATATTAGGGATTAATTGGAATAACTCTGCGCTGCTTGCTCGAAACGTGCTGAAATTCGGTGTGGTTGTGTGGCAGGCCACCCTTTATTAATCATGAAATGCACAAGTCTCTAGGACTTTCAGAAGAAAAGTTATTCAAATATATCTTGAACTTTTTTTTTATAGATTTGGTGGTTTCACCATTTCCAAAGATCGTAGAAGCTCGGGGATGGTCCCAATGGATCGGGCAGAGCCACATTAGTTGAGATGGAACCAACTTCCAAGTCTCTATGACCTTCAGAAAAAAAGTTATTGAACAATATCTTGAACTCCTATAGGTTTTCATCCCTAACCCTAACCCTAATCACAACCAAAAAATCAAACACTAATCACAACCCTAACCCTACCCCTTCCAAAGGTCGTAGAAGCTCGGGGGTGGTACCAATGGATCGGGCATAGCCACATTAGTGGAGATGGAACCAACTTCCAAGTCTCTATGACCTACAGAAAAAAAGTTATTGAAGAATATCTTGAGCTCCAATGGGTATTCATCCCTAACCCTAACCCTAATAGCAACCCTAACCCTAACCCTAATCACAACCCTAACCCTAATTGCAACCCTAACCTTAACCCTAACCCTAATTGCAACCCTAACCCATATTAGGGATTAATTGGAATAACTCTGCGCTGCTTGCTCGAAACGTGCTGAAATTCGGTGTGGTTGTGTGGCAGGCCACCCTTTATTAATCATGAAATGCACAAGTCTCTAGGACTTTCAGAAGAAAAGTTATTCAAATATATCTTGAACTTTTTTTTTATAGATTTGGTGGTTTCACCATTTCCAAAGGTCGTAGAAGCTCGGGGATGGTCCCAATGGATCGGGCAGAGCCACATTAGTTGAGATGGAACCAACTTCCAAGTCTCTATGACCTTCAGAAAAAAAGTTATTGAACAATATCTTGAACTCCTATAGGTTTTCATCCCTAACCCTAACCCTAATCACAACCAAAAAATCAAACACTAATCACAACCCTAACCCTACCCCTTCCAAAGGTCGTAGAAGCTCGGGGGTGGTACCAATGGATCGGGCATAGCCACATTAGTGGAGATGGAACCAACTTCCAAGTCTCTATGACCTACAGAAAAAAAGTTATTGAAGAATATCTTGAGCTCCAATGGGTATTCATCCCTAACCCTAACCCTAATAGCAACCCTAACCCTAACCCTAATCACAACCCTAACCCTAACCCTAATTGCAACCCTAACCCTAACCCTAACCCTAATTGCAACCCTAACCCATATTAGGGATTAATTGGAATAACTCTGCGCTGCTTGCTCGAAACGTGCTGAAATTCGGTGTGGTTGTGTGGCAGGCCACCCTTTATTAATCATGAAATGCACAAGTCTCTAGGACTTTCAGAAGAAAAGTTATTCAAATATATCTTGAACTTTTTTTTTATAGATTTGGTGGTTTCACCATTTCCAAAGGTCGTAGAAGCTCAGGGATGGTCCCAATGGATCGGGCAGAGCCACATTAGTTGAGATGGAACCAACTTCCAAGTCTCTATGACCTTCAGAAAAAAAGTTATTGAACAATATCTTGAACTCCTATAGGTTTTCATCCCTAACCCTAACCCTAATCACAACCAAAAAATCAAACACTAATCACAACCCTAACCCTACCCCTTCCAAAGGTCGTAGAAGCTCGGGGGTGGTACCAATGGATCGGGCATAGCCACATTAGTGGAGATGGAACCAACTTCCAAGTCTCTATGACCTACAGAAAAAAAGTTATTGAAGAATATCTTGAGCTCCAATGGGTATTCATCCCTAACCCTAACCCTAATAGCAACCCTAACCCTAACCCTAATCACAACCCTAACCCTAACCCTAATTGCAACCCTAACCCTAACCCTAACCCTAATTGCAACCCTAACCCATATTAGGGATTAATTGGAATAACTCCGCGCTGCTTGCTCGAAACGTGCTGAAATTCGGTGTGGTTGTGTGGCAGGCCACCCTTTATTAATCATGAAATGCACAAGTCTCTAGGACTTTCAGAAGAAAAGTTATTCAAATATATCTTGAACTTTTTTTTATAGATTTGGTGGTTTCACCATTTCCAAAGGTCGTAGAAGCTCGGGGATGGTCCCAATGGATCGGGCAGAGCCACATTAGTTGAGATGGAACCAACTTCCAAGTCTCTATGACCTTCAGAAAAAAAGTTATTGAACAATATCTTGAACTCCTATAGGTTTTCATCCCTAACCCTAACCCTAATCACAACCAAAAAATCAAACACTAATCACAACCCTAACCCTACCCCTTCCAAAGGTCGTAGAAGCTCGGGGGTGGTACCAATGGATCGGGCATAGCCACATTAGTGGAGATGGAACCAACTTCCAAGTCTCTATGACCTACAGAAAAAAAGTTATTGAAGAATATCTTGAGCTCCAATGGGTATTCATCCCTAACCCTAACCCTAATAGCAACCCTAACCCTAACCCTAATCACAACCCTAACCCTAATTGCAACCCTAACCCTAACCCTAACCCTAATTGCAACCCTAACCCATATTAGGGATTAATTGGAATAACTCTGCGCTGCTTGCTCGAAACGTGCTGAAATTCGGTGTGGTTGTGTGGCAGGCCACCCTTTATTAATCATGAAATGCACAAGTCTCTAGGACTTTCAGAAGAAAAGTTATTCAAATATATCTTGAACTTTTTTTTATAGATTTGGTGGTTTCACCATTTCCAAAGGTCGTAGAAGCTCGGGGATGGTCCCAATGGATCGGGCAGAGCCACATTAGTTGAGATGGAACCAACTTCCAAGTCTCTATGACCTTCAGAAAAAAAGTTATTGAACAATATCTTGAACTCCTATAGGTTTTCATCCCTAACCCTAACCCTAATCACAACCAAAAAATCAAACACTAATCACAACCCTAACCCTACCCCTTCCAAAGGTCGTAGAAGCTCGGGGGTGGTACCAATGGATCGGGCATAGCCACATTAGTGGAGATGGAACCAACTTCCAAGTCTCTATGACCTACAGAAAAAAAGTTATTGAAGAATATCTTGAGCTCCAATGGGTATTCATCCCTAACCCTAACCCTAATTGCAACCCTAACCCTAACCCTAACCCTAATTGCAACCCTAACCCATATTAGGGATTAATTGGAATAACTCTGCGCTGCTTGCTCGAAACGTGCTGAAATTCGGTGTGGTTGTGTGGCAGGCCACCCTTTATTAATCATGAAATGCACAAGTCTCTAGGACTTTCAGAAGAAAAGTTATTCAAATATATCTTGAACTTTTTTTTATAGATTTGGTGGTTTCACCATTTCCAAAGGTCGTAGAAGCTCGGGGATGGTCCCAATGGATCGGGCAGAGCCACATTAGTTGAGATGGAACCAACTTCCAAGTCTCTATGACCTTCAGAAAAAAAGTTATTGAACAATATCTTGAACTCCTATAGGTTTTCATCCCTAACCCTAACCCTAATCACAACCAAAAAATCAAACACTAATCACAACCCTAACCCTACCCCTTCCAAAGGTCGTAGAAGCTCGGGGGTGGTACCAATGGATCGGGCATAGCCACATTAGTGGAGATGGAACCAACTTCCAAGTCTCTATGACCTACAGAAAAAAAGTTATTGAAGAATATCTTGAGCTCCAATGGGTATTCATCCCTAACCCTAACCCTAATAGCAACCCTAACCCTAACCCTAATCACAACCCTAACCCTAATTGCAACCCTAACCCTAACCCTAACCCTAATTGCAACCCTAACCCATATTAGGGATTAATTGGAATAACTCTGCGCTGCTTGCTCGAAACGTGCTGAAATTCGGTGTGGTTGTGTGGCAGGCCACCCTTTATTAATCATGAAATGCACAAGTCTCTAGGACTTTCAGAAGAAAAGTTATTCAAATATATCTTGAACTTTTTTTTTATAGATTTGGTGGTTTCACCATTTCCAAAGATCGTAGAAGCTCGGGGATGGTCCCAATGGATCGGGCAGAGCCACATTAGTTGAGATGGAACCAACTTCCAAGTCTCTATGACCTTCAGAAAAAAAGTTATTGAACAATATCTTGAACTCCTATAGGTTTTCATCCCTAACCCTAACCCTAATCACAACCAAAAAATCAAACACTAATCACAACCCTAACCCTACCCCTTCCAAAGGTCGTAGAAGCTCGGGGGTGGTACCAATGGATCGGGCATAGCCACATTAGTGGAGATGGAACCAACTTCCAAGTCTCTATGACCTACAGAAAAAAAGTTATTGAAGAATATCTTGAGCTCCAATGGGTATTCATCCCTAACCCTAACCCTAATAGCAACCCTAACCCTAACCCTAATCACAACCCTAACCCTAATTGCAACCCTAACCTTAACCCTAACCCTAATTGCAACCCTAACCCATATTAGGGATTAATTGGAATAACTCTGCGCTGCTTGCTCGAAACGTGCTGAAATTCGGTGTGGTTGTGTGGCAGGCCACCCTTTATTAATCATGAAATGCACAAGTCTCTAGGACTTTCAGAAGAAAAGTTATTCAAATATATCTTGAACTTTTTTTTAATAGATTTGGTGGTTTCACCATTTCCAAAGGTCGTAGAAGCTCGGGGATGGTCCCAATGGATCGGGCAGAGCCACATTAGTTGAGATGGAACCAACTTCCAAGTCTCTATGACCTTCAGAAAAAAAGTTATTGAACAATATCTTGAACTCCTATAGGTTTTCATCCCTAACCCTAACCCTAATCACAACCAAAAAATCAAACACTAATCACAACCCTAACCCTACCCCTTCCAAAGGTCGTAGAAGCTCGGGGGTGGTACCAATGGATCGGGCATAGCCACATTAGTGGAGATGGAACCAACTTCCAAGTCTCTATGACCTACAGAAAAAAAGTTATTGAAGAATATCTTGAGCTCCAATGGGTATTCATCCCTAACCCTAACCCTAATAGCAACCCTAACCCTAACCCTAATCACAACCCTAACCCTAACCCTAATTGCAACCCTAACCCTAACCCTAACCCTAATTGCAACCCTAACCCATATTAGGGATTAATTGGAATAACTCTGCGCTGCTTGCTCGAAACGTGCTGAAATTCGGTGTGATTGTGTGGCAGGCCACCCTTTATTAATCATGAAATGCACAAGTCTCTAGGACTTTCAGAAGAAAAGTTATTCAAATATATCTTGAACTTTTTTTTTATAGATTTGGTGGTTTCACCATTTCCAAAGGTCGTAGAAGCTCGGGGATGGTCCCAATGGATCGGGCAGAGCCACATTAGTTGAGATGGAACCAACTTCCAAGTCTCTATGACCTTCAGAAAAAAAGTTATTGAACAATATCTTGAACTCCTATAGGTTTTCATCCCTAACCCTAACCCTAATCACAACCAAAAAATCAAACACTAATCACAACCCTAACCCTACCCCTTCCAAAGGTCGTAGAAGCTCGGGGGTGGTACCAATGGATCGGGCATAGCCACATTAGTGGAGATGGAACCAACTTCCAAGTCTCTATGACCTACAGAAAAAAAGTTATTGAAGAATATCTTGAGCTCCAATGGGTATTCATCCCTAACCCTAACCCTAATAGCAACCCTAACCCTAACCCTAATCACAACCCTAACCCTAATTGCAACCCTAACCCTAACCCTAACCCTAATTGCAACCCTAACCCATATTAGGGATTAATTGGAATAACTCTGCGCTGCTTGCTCGAAACGTGCTGAAATTCGGTGTGGTTGTGTGGCAGGCCACCCTTTATTAATCATGAAATGCACAAGTCTCTAGGACTTTCAGAAGAAAAGTTATTCAAATATATCTTGAACTTTTTTTTTATAGATTTGGTGGTTTCACCATTTCCAAAGGTCGTAGAAGCTCGGGGATGGTCCCAATGGATCGGGCAGAGCCACATTAGTTGAGATGGAACCAACTTCCAAGTCTCTATGACCTTCAGAAAAAAAGTTATTGAACAATATCTTGAACTCCTATAGGTTTTCATCCCTAACCCTAACCCTAATCACAACCAAAAAATCAAACACTAATCACAACCCTAACCCTACCCCTTCCAAAGGTCGTAGAAGCTCGGGGGTGGTACCAATGGATCGGGCATAGCCACATTAGTGGAGATGGAACCAACTTCCAAGTCTCTATGACCTACAGAAAAAAAGTTATTGAAGAATATCTTGAGCTCCAATGGGTATTCATCCCTAACCCTAACCCTAATAGCAACCCTAACCCTAACCCTAATCACAACCCTAACCCTAATTGCAACCCTAACCCTAACCCTAACCCTAATTGCAACCCTAACCCATATTAGGGATTAATTGGAATAACTCTGCGCTGCTTGCTCGAAACGTGCTGAAATTCGGTGTGGTTGTGTGGCAGGCCACCCTTTATTAATCATGAAATGCACAAGTCTCTAGGACTTTCAGAAGAAAAGTTATTCAAATATATCTTGAACTTTTCTTTTATAGATTTGGTGGTTTCACCATTTCCAAAGGTCGTAGAAGCTCAGGGATGGTCCCAATGGATCGGGCAGAGCCACATTAGTTGAGATGGAACCAACTTCCAAGTCTCTATGACCTTCAGAAAAAAAGTTATTGAACAATATCTTGAACTCCTATAGGTTTTCATCCCTAACCCTAACCCTAATCACAACCAAAAAATCAAACACTAATCACAACCCTAACCCTACCCCTTCCAAAGGTCGTAGAAGCTCGGGGGTGGTACCAATGGATCGGGCATAGCCACATTAGTGGAGATGGAACCAACTTCCAAGTCTCTATGACCTACAGAAAAAAAGTTATTGAAGAATATCTTGAGCTCCAATGGGTATTCATCCCTAACCCTAACCCTAATAGCAACCCTAACCCTAACCCTAATCACAACCCTAACCCTAACCCTAATTGCAACCCTAACCCTAACCCTAACCCTAATTGCAACCCTAACCCATATTAGGGATTAATTGGAATAACTCCGCGCTGCTTGCTCGAAACGTGCTGAAATTCGGTGTGGTTGTGTGGCAGGCCACCCTTTATTAAACATGAAATGCACAAGTCTCTAGGACTTTCAGAAGAAAAGTTATTCAAATATATCTTGAACTTTTTTTTATAGATTTGGTGGTTTCACCATTTCCAAAGGTCGTAGAAGCTCGGGGATGGTCCCAATGGATCGGGCAGAGCCACATTAGTTGAGATGGAACCAACTTCCAAGTCTCTATGACCTTCAGAAAAAAAGTTATTGAACAATATCTTGAACTCCTATAGGTTTTCATCCCTAACCCTAACCCTAATCACAACCAAAAAATCAAACACTAATCACAACCCTATCCCTACCCCTTCCAAAGGTCGTAGAAGCTCGGGGGTGGTACCAATGGATCGGGCATAGCCACATTAGTGGAGATGGAACCAACTTCCAAGTCTCTATGACCTACAGAAAAAAAGTTATTGAAGAATATCTTGAGCTCCAATGGGTATTCATCCCTAACCCTAACCCTAATAGCAACCCTAACCCTAACCCTAATCACAACCCTAACCCTAATTGCAACCCTAACCCTAACCCTAACCCTAATTGCAACCCTAACCCATATTAGGGATTAATTGGAATAACTCTGCGCTGCTTGCTCGAAACGTGCTGAAATTCGGTGTGGTTGTGTGGCAGGCCACCCTTTATTAATCATGAAATGCACAAGTCTCTAGGACTTTCAGAAGAAAAGTTATTCAAATATATCTTGAACTTTTTTTTTATAGATTTGGTGGTTTCACCATTTCCAAAGGTCGTAGAAGCTCAGGGATGGTCCCAATGGATCGGGCAGAGCCACATTAGTTGAGATGGAACCAACTTCCAAGTCTCTATGACCTTCAGAAAAAAAGTTATTGAACAATATCTTGAACTCCTATAGGTTTTCATCCCTAACCCTAACCCTAATCACAACCAAAAAATCAAACACTAATCACAACCCTAACCCTACCCCTTCCAAAGGTCGTAGAAGCTCGGGGGTGGTACCAATGGATCGGGCATAGCCACATTAGTGGAGATGGAACCAACTTCCAAGTCTCTATGACCTACAGAAAAAAAGTTATTGAAGAATATCTTGAGCTCCAATGGGTATTCATCCCTAACCCTAACCCTAATAGCAACCCTAACCCTAACCCTAATCACAACCCTAACCCTAACCCTAATTGCAACCCTAACCCATATTAGGGATTAATTGGAATAACTCCGCGCTGCTTGCTCGAAACGTGCTGAAATTCGGTGTGGTTGTGTGGCAGGCCACCCTTTATTAAACTTGAAATGCACAAGTCTCTAGGACTTTCAGAAGAAAAGTTATTCAAATATATCTTGAACTTTTTTTTATAGATTTGGTGGTTTCACCATTTCCAAAGGTCGTAGAAGCTCGGGGATGGTCCCAATGGATCGGGCAGAGCCACATTAGTTGAGATGGAACCAACTTCCAAGTCTCTATGACCTTCAGAAAAAAAGTTATTGAACAATATCTTGAACTCCTATAGGTTTTCATCCCTAACCCTAACCCTAATCACAACCAAAAAATCAAACACTAATCACAACCCTATCCCTACCCCTTCCAAAGGTCGTAGAAGCTCGGGGGTGGTACCAATGGATCGGGCATAGCCACATTAGTGGAGATGGAACCAACTTCCAAGTCTCTATGACCTACAGAAAAAAAGTTATTGAAGAATATCTTGAGCTCCAATGGGTATTCATCCCTAACCCTAACCCTAATAGCAACCCTAACCCTAACCCTAATCACAACCCTAACCCTAATTGCAACCCTAACCCTAACCCTAACCCTAATTGCAACCCTAACCCATATTAGGGATTAATTGGAATAACTCTGCGCTGCTTGCTCGAAACGTGCTGAAATTCGGTGTGGTTGTGTGGCAGGCCACCCTTTATTAATCATGAAATGCACAAGTCTCTAGGACTTTCAGAAGAAAAGTTATTCAAATATATCTTGAACTTTTTTTTTATAGATTTGGTGGTTTCACCATTTCCAAAGGTCGTAGAAGCTCAGGGATGGTCCCAATGGATCGGGCAGAGCCACATTACTTGAGATGGAACCAACGTCCAAGTCTCTATGACCTTCAGAAAAAAAGTTATTGAACAATATCTTGAACTCCTATAGGTTTTCATCCCTAACCCTAACCCTAATCACAACCAAAAAATCAAACACTAATCACAACCCTAACCCTACCCCTTCCAAAGGTCGTAGAAGCTCGGGGGTGGTACCAATGGATCGGGCATAGCCACATTAGTGGAGATGGAACCAACTTCCAAGTCTCTATGACCTACAGAAAAAAAGTTATTGAAGAATATCTTGAGCTCCAATGGGTATTCATCCCTAACCCTAACCCTAATAGCAACCCTAACCCTAACCCTAATCACAACCCTAACCCTAACCCTAATTGCAACCCTAACCCATATTAGGGATTAATTGGAATAACTCCGCGCTGCTTGCTCGAAACGTGCTGAAATTCGGTGTGGTTGTGTGGCAGGCCACCCTTTATTAATCATGAAATGCACAAGTCTCTAGGACTTTCAGAAGAAAAGTTATTCAAATATATCTTGAACTTTTTTTTTATAGATTTGGTGGTTTCACCATTTCCAAAGGTCGTAGAAGCTCAGGGATGGTCCCAATGGATCGGGCAGAGCCACATTAGTTGAGATGGAACCAACTTCCAAGTCTCTATGACCTTCAGAAAAAAAGTTATTGAACAATATCTTGAACTCCTATAGGTTTTCATCCCTAACCCTAACCCTAATCACAACCAAAAAATCAAACACTAATCACAACCCTAACCCTACCCCTTCCAAAGGTCGTAGAAGCTCGGGGGTGGTACCAATGGATCGGGCATAGCCACATTAGTGGAGATGGAACCAACTTCCAAGTCTCTATGACCTACAGAAAAAAAGTTATTGAAGAATATCTTGAGCTCCAATGGGTATTCATCCCTAACCCTAACCCTAATAGCAACCCTAACCCTAACCCTAATCACAACCCTAACCCTAACCCTAATTGCAACCCTAACCCATATTAGGGATTAATTGGAATAACTCCGCGCTGCTTGCTCGAAACGTGCTGAAATTCGGTGTGGTTGTGTGGCAGGCCACCCTTTATTAAACTTGAAATGCACAAGTCTCTAGGACTTTCAGAAGAAAAGTTATTCAAATATATCTTGAACTTTTTTTTATAGATTTGGTGGTTTCACCATTTCCAAAGGTCGTAGAAGCTCGGGGATGGTCCCAATGGATCGGGCAGAGCCACATTAGTTGAGATGGAACCAACTTCCAAGTCTCTATGACCTTCAGAAAAAAAGTTATTGAACAATATCTTGAACTCCTATAGGTTTTCATCCCTAACCCTAACCCTAATCACAACCAAAAAATCAAACACTAATCACAACCCTATCCCTACCCCTTCCAAAGGTCGTAGAAGCTCGGGGGTGGTACCAATGGATCGGGCATAGCCACATTAGTGGAGATGGAACCAACTTCCAAGTCTCTATGACCTACAGAAAAAAAGTTATTGAAGAATATCTTGAGCTCCAATGGGTATTCATCCCTAACCCTAACCCTAATAGCAACCCTAACCCTAACCCTAATCACAACCCTAACCCTAATTGCAACCCTAACCCTAACCCTAACCCTAATTGCAACCCTAACCCATATTAGGGATTAATTGGAATAACTCTGCGCTGCTTGCTCGAAACGTGCTGAAATTCGGTGTGGTTGTGTGGCAGGCCACCCTTTATTAATCATGAAATGCACAAGTCTCTAGGACTTTCAGAAGAAAAGTTATTCAAATATATCTTGAACTTTTTTTTTATAGATTTGGTGGTTTCACCATTTCCAAAGGTCGTAGAAGCTCAGGGATGGTCCCAATGGATCGGGCAGAGCCACATTACTTGAGATGGAACCAACGTCCAAGTCTCTATGACCTTCAGAAAAAAAGTTATTGAACAATATCTTGAACTCCTATAGGTTTTCATCCCTACCTAACCCTAATCACAACCAAAAAATCAAACACTAATCACAACCCTAACCCTACCCCTTCCAAAGGTCGTAGAAGCTCGGGGGTGGTACCAATGGATCGGGCATAGCCACATTAGTGGAGATGGAACCAACTTCCAAGTCTCTATGACCTACAGAAAAAAAGTTATTGAAGAATATCTTGAGCTCCAATGGGTATTCATCCCTAACCCTAACCCTAATAGCAACCCTAACCCTAACCCTAATCACAACCCTAACCCTAACCCTAATTGCAACCCTAACCCATATTAGGGATTAATTGGAATAACTCCGCGCTGCTTGCTCGAAACGTGCTGAAATTCGGTGTGGTTGTGTGGCAGGCCACCCTTTATTAATCATGAAATGCACAAGTCTCTAGGACTTTCAGAAGAAAAGTTATTCAAATATATCTTGAACTTTTTTTTATAGATTTGGTGGTTTCACCATTTCCAAAGGTCGTAGAAGCTCGGGGATGGTCCCAATGGATCGGGCAGAGCCACATTAGTTGAGATGGAACCAACTTCCAAGTCTCTATGACCTTCAGAAAAAAAGTTATTGAACAATATCTTGAACTCCTATAGGTTTTCATCCCTAACCCTAACCCTAATCACAACCAAAAAATCAAACACTAATCACAACCCTAACCCTACCCCTTCCAAAGGTCGTAGAAGCTCGGGGGTGGTACCAATGGATCGGGCATAGCCACATTAGTGGAGATGGAACCAACTTCCAAGTCTCTATGACCTACAGAAAAAAAGTTATTGAAGAATATCTTGAGCTCCAATGGGTATTCATCCCTAACCCTAACCCTAATAGCAACCCTAACCCTAACCCTAATCACAACCCTAACCCTAACCCTAATTGCAACCCTAACCCTAACCCTAACCCTAATTGCAACCCTAACCCATATTAGGGATTAATTGGAATAACTCCGCGCTGCTTGCTCGAAACGTGCTGAAATTCGGTGTGGTTGTGTGGCAGGCCACCCTTTATTAAACATGAAATGCACAAGTCTCTAGGACTTTCAGAAGAAAAGTTATTCAAATATATCTTGAACTTTTTTTTATAGATTTGGTGGTTTCACCATTTCCAAAGGTCGTAGAAGCTCGGGGATGGTCCCAATGGATCGGGCAGAGCCACATTAGTTGAGATGGTACCAACTTCCAAGTCTCTATGACCTTCAGAAAAAAAGTTATTGAACAATATCTTGAACTCCTATAGGTTTTCATCCCTAACCCTAACCCTAATCACAACCAAAAAATCAAACACTAATCACAACCCTATCCCTACCCCTTCCAAAGGTCGTAGAAGCTCGGGGGTGGTACCAATGGATCGGGCATAGCCACATTAGTGGAGATGGAACCAACTTCCAAGTCTCTATGACCTACAGAAAAAAAGTTATTGAAGAATATCTTGAGCTCCAATGGGTATTCATCCCTAACCCTAACCCTAATAGCAACCCTAACCCTAACCCTAATCACAACCCTAACCCTAATTGCAACCCTAACCCTAACCCTAACCCTAATTGCAACCCTAACCCATATTAGGGATTAATTGGGATAACTCTGCGCTGCTTGCTCGAAACGTGCTGAAATTCAGTGTGGTTGTGTGGCAGGCCACCCTTTATTAATCATGAAATGCACAAGTCTCTAGGACTTTCAGAAGAAAAGTTATTCAAATATATCTTGAACTTTTTTTTTATAGATTTGGTGGTTTCACCATTTCCAAAGGTCGTAGAAGCTCAGGGATGGTCCCAATGGATCGGGCAGAGCCACATTAGTTGAGATGGAACCAACTTCCAAGTCTCTATGACCTTCAGAAAAAAAGTTATTGAACAATATCTTGAACTCCTATAGGTTTTCATCCCTAACCCTAACCCTAATCACAACCAAAAAATCAAACACTAATCACAACCCTAACCCTACCCCTTCCAAAGGTCGTAGAAGCTCGGGGGTGGTACCAATGGATCGGGCATAGCCACATTAGTGGAGATGGAACCAACTTCCAAGTCTCTATGACCTACAGAAAAAAAGTTATTGAAGAATATCTTGAGCTCCAATGGGTATTCATCCCTAGCCCTAACCCTAATAGCAACCCTAACCCTAACCCTAATCACAACCCTAACCCTAACCCTAATTGCAACCCTAACCCTAACCCTAACCCTAATTGCAACCCTAACCCATATTAGGGATTAATTGGAATAACTCCGCGCTGCTTGCTCGAAACGTGCTGAAATTCGGTGTGGTTGTGTGGCAGGCCACCCTTTATTAATCATGAAATGCACAAGTCTCTAGGACTTTCAGAAGAAAAGTTATTCAAATATATCTTGAACTTTTTTTTATAGATTTGGTGGTTTCACCATTTCCAAAGGTCGTAGAAGCTCGGGGATGGTCCCAATGGATCGGGCAGAGCCACATTAGTTGAGATGGAACCAACTTCCAAGTCTCTATGACCTTCAGAAAAAAAGTTATTGAACAATATCTTGAACTCCTATAGGTTTTCATCCCTAACCCTAACCCTAATCACAACCAAAAAATCAAACACTAATCACAACCCTATCCCTACCCCTTCCAAAGGTCGTAGAAGCTCGGGGGTGGTACCAATGGATCGGGCATAGCCACATTAGTGGAGATGGAACCAACTTCCAAGTCTCTATGACCTACAGAAAAAAAGTTATTGAAGAATATCTTGAGCTCCAATGGGTATTCATCCCTAACCCTAACCCTAATAGCAACCCTAACCCTAACCCTAATCACAACCCTAACCCTAATTGCAACCCTAACCCTAACCCATATTAGGGATTAATTGGAATAACTCTGCGCTGCTTGCTCGAAACGTGCTGAAATTCGGTGTGGTTGTGTGGCAGGCCACCCTTTATTAATCATGAAATGCACAAGTCTCTAGGACTTTCAGAAGAAAAGTTATTCAAATATATCTTGAACTTTTTTTTATAGATTTGGTGGTTTCACCATTTCCAAAGGTCGTAGAAGCTCGGGGATGGTCCCAATGGATCGGGCAGAGCCACATTAGTTGAGATGGAACCAACTTCCAAGTCTCTATGACCTTCAGAAAAAAAGTTATTGAACAATATCTTGAACTCCTATAGGTTTTCATCCCTAACCCTAACCCTAATCACAACCAAAAAATCAAACACTAATCACAACCCTAACCCTACCCCTTCCAAAGGTCGTAGAAGCTCGGGGATGGTCCCAATGGATCGGGCATAGCCACATTAGTGGAGATGGAACCAACTTCCAAGTCTCTATGACCTACAGAAAAAAAGTTATTGAAGAATATCTTGAGCTCCAATGGGTATTCATCCCTAACCCTAACCCTAATAGCAACCCTAACCCTAACCCTAATCACAACCCTAACCCTAATTGCAACCCTAACCCTAACCCTAACCCTAATTGCAACCCTAACCCATATTAGGGATTAATTGGAATAACTCTGCGCTGCTTGCTCGAAACGTGCTGAAATTCGGTGTGGTTGTGTGGCAGGCCACCCTTTATTAATCATGAAATGCACAAGTCTCTAGGACTTTCAGAAGAAAAGTTATTCAAATATATCTTGAACTTTTTTTTATAGATTTGGTGGTTTCACCATTTCCAAAGGTCGTAGAAGCTCGGGGATGGTCCCAATGGATCGGGCAGAGCCACATTAGTTGAGATGGAACCAACTTCCAAGTCTCTATGACCTTCAGAAAAAAAGTTATTGAACAATATCTTGAACTCCTATAGGTTTTCATCCCTAACCCTAACCCTAATCACAACCAAAAAATCAAACACTAATCACAACCCTAACCCTACCCCTTCCAAAGGTCGTAGAAGCTCGGGGGTGGTACCAATGGATCGGGCATAGCCACATTAGTGGAGATGGAACCAACTTCCAAGTCTCTATGACCTACAGAAAAAAAGTTATTGAAGAATATCTTGAGCTCCAATGGGTATTCATCCCTAACCCTAACCCTAATAGCAACCCTAACCCTAACCCTAATCACAACCCTAACCCTAATTGCAACCCTAACCCTAACCCTAACCCTAATTGCAACCCTAACCCATATTAGGGATTAATTGGAATAACTCTGCGCTGCTTGCTCGAAACGTGCTGAAATTCGGTGTGGTTGTGTGGCAGGCCACCCTTTATTAATCATGAAATGCACAAGTCTCTAGGACTTTCAGAAGAAAAGTTATTCAAATATATCTTGAACTTTTTTTTTATAGATTTGGTGGTTTCACCATTTCCAAAGGTCGTAGAAGCTCGGGGATGGTCCCAATGGATCGGGCAGAGCCACATTAGTTGAGATGGAACCAACTTCCAAGTCTCTATGACCTTCAGAAAAAAAGTTATTGAACAATATCTTGAACTCCTATAGGTTTTCATCCCTAACCCTAACCCTAATCACAACCAAAAAATCAAACACTAATCACAACCCTAACCCTACCCCTTCCAAAGGTCGTAGAAGCTCGGGGGTGGTACCAATGGATCGGGCATAGCCACATTAGTGGAGATGGAACCAACTTCCAAGTCTCTATGACCTACAGAAAAAAAGTTATTGAAGAATATCTTGAGCTCCAATGGGTATTCATCCCTAACCCTAACCCTAATAGCAACCCTAACCCTAACCCTAATCACAACCCTAACCCTAATTGCAACCCTAACCCTAATTGCAACCCTAACCCATATTAGGGATTAATTGGAATAACTCTGCGCTGCTTGCTCGAAACGTGCTGAAATTCGGTGTGGTTGTGTGGCAGGCCACCCTTTATTAATCATGAAATGCACAAGTCTCTAGGACTTTCAGAAGAAAAGTTATTCAAATATATCTTGAACTTTTTTTTATAGATTTGGTGGTTTCACCATTTCCAAAGGTCGTAGAAGCTCGGGGATGGTCCCAATGGATCGGGCAGAGCCACATTAGTTGAGATGGAACCAACTTCCAAGTCTCTATGACCTTCAGAAAAAAAGTTATTGAACAATATCTTGAACTCCTATAGGTTTTCATCCCTAACCCTAACCCTAATCACAACCAAAAAATCAAACACTAATCACAACCCTAACCCTACCCCTTCCAAAGGTCGTAGAAGCTCGGGGGTGGTACCAATGGATCGGGCATAGCCACATTAGTGGAGATGGAACCAACTTCCAAGTCTCTATGACCTACAGAAAAAAAGATATTGAAGAATATCTTGAGCTCCAATGGGTATTCATCCCTAACCCTAACCCTAATAGCAACCCTAACCCTAACCCTAATCACAACCCTAACCCTAATTGCAACCCTAACCCTAACCCTAACCCTAATTGCAACCCTAACCCATATTAGGGATTAATTGGAATAACTCTGCGCTGCTTGCTCGAAACGTGCTGAAATTCGGTGTGGTTGTGTGGCAGGCCACCCTTTATTAATCATGAAATGCACAAGTCTCTAGGACTTTCAGAAGAAAAGTTATTCAAATATATCTTGAACTTTTTTTTTATAGATTTGGTGGTTTCACCATTTCCAAAGGTCGTAGAAGCTCGGGGATGGTCCCAATGGATCGGGCAGAGCCACATTAGTTGAGATGGAACCAACTTCCAAGTCTCTATGACCTTCAGAAAAAAAGTTATTGAACAATATCTTGAACTCCTATAGGTTTTCATCCCTAACCCTAACCCTAATCACAACCAAAAAATCAAACACTAATCACAACCCTAACCCTACCCCTTCCAAAGGTCGTAGAAGCTCGGGGGTGGTACCAATGGATCGGGCATAGCCACATTAGTGGAGATGGAACCAACTTCCAAGTCTCTATGACCTACAGAAAAAAAGTTATTGAAGAATATCTTGAGCTCCAATGGGTATTCATCCCTAACCCTAACCCTAATAGCAACCCTAACCCTAACCCTAATCACAACCCTAACCCTAATTGCAACCCTAACCCTAACCCTAACCCTAATTGCAACCCTAACCCATATTAGGGATTAATTGGAATAACTCTGCGCTGCTTGCTCGAAACGTGCTGAAATTCGGTGTGGTTGTGTGGCAGGCCACCCTTTATTAATCATGAAATGCACAAGTCTCTAGGACTTTCAGAAGAAAAGTTATTCAAATATATCTTGAACTTTTTTTTTATAGATTTGGTGGTTTCACCATTTCCAAAGGTCGTAGAAGCTCGGGGATGGTCCCAATGGATCGGGCAGAGCCACATTAGTTGAGATGGAACCAACTTCCAAGTCTCTATGACCTTCAGAAAAAAAGTTATTGAACAATATCTTGAACTCCTATAGGTTTTCATCCCTAACCCTAACCCTAATCACAACCAAAAAATCAAACACTAATCACAACCCTAACCCTACCCCTTCCAAAGGTCGTAGAAGCTCGGGGGTGGTACCAATGGATCGGGCATAGCCACATTAGTGGAGATGGAACCAACTTCCAAGTCTCTATGACCTACAGAAAAAAAGTTATTGAAGAATATCTTGAGCTCCAATGGGTATTCATCCCTAACCCTAACCCTAATAGCAACCCTAACCCTAACCCTAATCACAACCCTAACCCTAACCCTAATTGCAACCCTAACCCTAACCCTAACCCTAATTGCAACCCTAACCCATATTAGGGATTAATTGGAATAACTCTGCGCTGCTTGCTCGAAACGTGCTGAAATTCGGTGTGATTGTGTGGCAGGCCACCCTTTATTAATCATGAAATGCACAAGTCTCTAGGACTTTCAGAAGAAAAGTTATTCAAATATATCTTGAACTTTTTTTTTATAGATTTGGTGGTTTCACCATTTCCAAAGGTCGTAGAAGCTCAGGGATGGTCCCAATGGATCGGGCAGAGCCACATTAGTTGAGATGGAACCAACTTCCAAGTCTCTATGACCTTCAGAAAAAAAGTTATTGAACAATATCTTGAACTCCTATAGGTTTTCATCCCTAACCCTAACCCTAATCACAACCAAAAAATCAAACACTAATCACAACCCTAACCCTACCCCTTCCAAAGGTCGTAGAAGCTCGGGGGTGGTACCAATGGATCGGGCATAGCCACATTAGTGGAGATGGAACCAACTTCCAAGTCTCTATGACCTACAGAAAAAAAGTTATTGAAGAATATCTTGAGCTCCAATGGGTATTCATCCCTAACCCTAACCCTAATAGCAACCCTAACCCTAACCCTAATCACAACCCTAACCCTAACCCTAATTGCAACCCTAACCCATATTAGGGATTAATTGGAATAACTCCGCGCTGCTTGCTCGAAACGTGCTGAAATTCGGTGTGGTTGTGTGGCAGGCCACCCTTTATTAATCATGAAATGCACAAGTCTCTAGGACTTTCAGAAGAAAAGTTATTCAAATATATCTTGAACTTTTTTTTATAGATTTGGTGGTTTCACCATTTCCAAAGGTCGTAGAAGCTCGGGGATGGTCCCAATGGATCGGGCAGAGCCACATTAGTTGAGATGGAACCAACTTCCAAGTCTCTATGACCTTCAGAAAAAAAGTTATTGAACAATATCTTGAACTCCTATAGGTTTTCATCCCTAACCCTAACCCTAATCACAACCAAAAAATCAAACACTAATCACAACCCTAACCCTACCCCTTCCAAAGGTCGTAGAAGCTCGGGGGTGGTACCAATGGATCGGGCATAGCCACATTAGTGGAGATGGAACCAACTTCCAAGTCTCTATTACCTACAGAAAAAAAGTTATTGAAGAATATCTTGAGCTCCAATGGGTATTCATCCCTAACCCTAACCCTAATAGCAACCCTAACCCTAACCCTAATCACAACCCTAACCCTAACCCTAATTGCAACCCTAACCCATATTAGGGATTAATTGGAATAACTCTGCGCTGCTTGCTCGAAACGTGCTGAAATTCGGTGTGGTTGTGTGGCAGGCCACCCTTTATTAATCATGAAATGCACAAGTCTCTAGGACTTTCAGAAGAAAAGTTATTCAAATATATCTTGAACTTTTTTTTATAGATTTGGTGGTTTCACCATTTCCAAAGGTCGTAGAAGCTCGGGGATGGTCCCAATGGATCGGGCAGAGCCACATTAGTTGAGATGGAACCAACTTCCAAGTCTCTATGACCTTCAGAAAAAAAGTTATTGAACAATATCTTGAACTCCTATAGGTTTTCATCCCTAACCCTAACCCTAATCACAACCAAAAAATCAAACACTAATCACAACCCTAACCCTACCCCTTCCAAAGGTCGTAGAAGCTCGGGGGTGGTACCAATGGATCGGGCATAGCCACATTAGTGGAGATGGAACCAACTTCCAAGTCTCTATGACCTACAGAAAAAAAGTTATTGAAGAATATCTTGAGCTCCAATGGGTATTCATCCCTAACCCTAACCCTAATAGCAACCCTAACCCTAACCCTAATCACAACCCTAACCCTAATTGCAACCCTAACCCTAACCCTAACCCTAATTGCAACCCTAACCCATATTAGGGATTAATTGGAATAACTCCGCGCTGCTTGCTCGAAACGTGCTGAAATTCGGTGTGGTTGTGTGGCAGGCCACCCTTTATTAATCATGAAATGCACAAGTCTCTAGGACTTTCAGAAGAAAAGTTATTCAAAAATATCTTGAACTTTTTTTTATAGATTTGGTGGTTTCACCATTTCCAAAGGTCGTAGAAGCTCGGGGATGGTCCCAATGGATCGGGCAGAGCCACATTAGTTGAGATGGAACCAACTTCCAAGTCTCTATGACCTTCAGAAAAAAGTTATTGAACAATATCTTGAACTCCTATAGGTTTTCATCCCTAACCCTAACCCTAATCACAACCAAAAAATCAAACACTAATCACAACCCTAACCCTACCCCTTCCAAAGGTCGTAGAAGCTCGGGGGTGGTACCAATGGATCGGGCATAGCCACATTAGTGGAGATGGAACCAACTTCCAAGTCTCTATGACCTACAGAAAAAAAGTTATTGAAGAATATCTTGAGCTCCAATGGGTATTCATCCCTAACCCTAACACTAATAGCAACCCTAACCCTAACCCTAATCACAACCCTAACCCTAATTGCAACCCTAACCCTAACCCTAACCCTAATTGCAACCCTAACCCATATTAGGGATTAATTGGAATCACTCCGCGCTGCTTGCTCGAAACGTGCTGAAATTCGGTGTGGTTGTGTGGCAGGCCACCCTTTATTAATCATGAAATGCACAAGTCTCTAGGACTTTCAGAAGAAAAGTTATTCAAATATATCTTGAACTTTTTTTTTATAGATTTGGTGGTTTCACCATTTCCAAAGGTCGTAGAAGCTCAGGGATGGTCCCAATGGATCGGGCAGAGCCACATTAGTTGAGATGGAACCAACTTCCAAGTCTCTATGACCTTCAGAAAAAAAGTTATTGAACAATATCTTGAACTCCTATAGGTTTTCATCCCTAACCCTAACCCTAATCACAACCAAAAAATCAAACACTAATCACAACCCTAACCCTACCCCTTCCAAAGGTCGTAGAAGCTCGGGGGTGGTACCAATGGATCGGGCATAGCCACATTAGTGGAGATGGAACCAACTTCCAAGTCTCTATGACCTACAGAAAAAAAGTTATTGAAGAATATCTTGAGCTCCAATGGGTATTCATCCCTAACCCTAACCCTAATAGCAACCCTAACCCTAACCCTAATCACAACCCTAACCCTAACCCTAATTGCAACCCTAACCCATATTAGGGATTAATTGGAATAACTCCGCGCTGCTTGCTCGAAACGTGCTGAAATTCGGTGTGGTTGTGTGGCAGGCCACCCTTTATTAATCATGAAATGCACAAGTCTCTAGGACTTTCAGAAGAAAAGTTATTCAAATATATCTTGAACTTTTTTTTATAGATTTGGTGGTTTCACCATTTCCAAAGGTCGTAGAAGCTCGGGGATGGTCCCAATGGATCGGGCAGAGCCACATTAGTTGAGATGGAACCAACTTCCAAGTCTCTATGACCTTCAGAAAAAAAGTTATTGAACAATATCTTGAACTCCTATAGGTTTTCATCCCTAACCCTAACCCTAATCACAACCAAAAAATCAAACACTAATCACAACCCTAACCCTACCCCTTCCAAAGGTCGTAGAAGCTCGGGGGTGGTACCAATGGATCGGGCATAGCCACATTAGTGGAGATGGAACCAACTTCCAAGTCTCTATGACCTACAGAAAAAAAGTTATTGAAGAATATCTTGAGCTCCAATGGGTATTCATCCCTAACCCTAACCCTAATAGCAACCCTAACCCTAACCCTAATCACAACCCTAACCCTAACCCTAATTGCAACCCTAACCCTAACCCTAACCCTAATTGCAACCCTAACCCATATTAGGGATTAATTGGAATAACTCCGCGCTGCTTGCTCGAAACGTGCTGAAATTCGGTGTGGTTGTGTGGCAGGCCACCCTTTATTAAACATGAAATGCACAAGTCTCTAGGACTTTCAGAAGAAAAGTTATTCAAATATATCTTGAACTTTTTTTTATAGATTTGGTGGTTTCACCATTTCCAAAGGTCGTAGAAGCTCGGGGATGGTCCCAATGGATCGGGCAGAGCCACATTAGTTGAGATGGTACCAACTTCCAAGTCTCTATGACCTTCAGAAAAAAAGTTATTGAACAATATCTTGAACTCCTATAGGTTTTCATCCCTAACCCTAACCCTAATCACAACCAAAAAATCAAACACTAATCACAACCCTATCCCTACCCCTTCCAAAGGTCGTAGAAGCTCGGGGGTGGTACCAATGGATCGGGCATAGCCACATTAGTGGAGATGGAACCAACTTCCAAGTCTCTATGACCTACAGAAAAAAAGTTATTGAAGAATATCTTGAGCTCCAATGGGTATTCATCCCTAACCCTAACCCTAATAGCAACCCTAACCCTAACCCTAATCACAACCCTAACCCTAATTGCAACCCTAACCCTAACCCTAACCCTAATTGCAACCCTAACCCATATTAGGGATTAATTGGGATAACTCTGCGCTGCTTGCTCGAAACGTGCTGAAATTCAGTGTGGTTGTGTGGCAGGCCACCCTTTATTAATCATGAAATGCACAAGTCTCTAGGACTTTCAGAAGAAAAGTTATTCAAATATATCTTGAACTTTTTTTTTATAGATTTGGTGGTTTCACCATTTCCAAAGGTCGTAGAAGCTCAGGGATGGTCCCAATGGATCGGGCAGAGCCACATTAGTTGAGATGGAACCAACTTCCAAGTCTCTATGACCTTCAGAAAAAAAGTTATTGAACAATATCTTGAACTCCTATAGGTTTTCATCCCTAACCCTAACCCTAATCACAACCAAAAAATCAAACACTAATCACAACCCTAACCCTACCCCTTCCAAAGGTCGTAGAAGCTCGGGGGTGGTACCAATGGATCGGGCATAGCCACATTAGTGGAGATGGAACCAACTTCCAAGTCTCTATGACCTACAGAAAAAAAGTTATTGAAGAATATCTTGAGCTCCAATGGGTATTCATCCCTAGCCCTAACCCTAATAGCAACCCTAACCCTAACCCTAATCACAACCCTAACCCTAACCCTAATTGCAACCCTAACCCTAACCCTAACCCTAATTGCAACCCTAACCCATATTAGGGATTAATTGGAATAACTCCGCGCTGCTTGCTCGAAACGTGCTGAAATTCGGTGTGGTTGTGTGGCAGGCCACCCTTTATTAATCATGAAATGCACAAGTCTCTAGGACTTTCAGAAGAAAAGTTATTCAAATATATCTTGAACTTTTTTTTATAGATTTGGTGGTTTCACCATTTCCAAAGGTCGTAGAAGCTCGGGGATGGTCCCAATGGATCGGGCAGAGCCACATTAGTTGAGATGGAACCAACTTCCAAGTCTCTATGACCTTCAGAAAAAAAGTTATTGAACAATATCTTGAACTCCTATAGGTTTTCATCCCTAACCCTAACCCTAATCACAACCAAAAAATCAAACACTAATCACAACCCTATCCCTACCCCTTCCAAAGGTCGTAGAAGCTCGGGGGTGGTACCAATGGATCGGGCATAGCCACATTAGTGGAGATGGAACCAACTTCCAAGTCTCTATGACCTACAGAAAAAAAGTTATTGAAGAATATCTTGAGCTCCAATGGGTATTCATCCCTAACCCTAACCCTAATAGCAACCCTAACCCTAACCCTAATCACAACCCTAACCCTAATTGCAACCCTAACCCTAACCCATATTAGGGATTAATTGGAATAACTCTGCGCTGCTTGCTCGAAACGTGCTGAAATTCGGTGTGGTTGTGTGGCAGGCCACCCTTTATTAATCATGAAATGCACAAGTCTCTAGGACTTTCAGAAGAAAAGTTATTCAAATATATCTTGAACTTTTTTTTATAGATTTGGTGGTTTCACCATTTCCAAAGGTCGTAGAAGCTCGGGGATGGTCCCAATGGATCGGGCAGAGCCACATTAGTTGAGATGGAACCAACTTCCAAGTCTCTATGACCTTCAGAAAAAAAGTTATTGAACAATATCTTGAACTCCTATAGGTTTTCATCCCTAACCCTAACCCTAATCACAACCAAAAAATCAAACACTAATCACAACCCTAACCCTACCCCTTCCAAAGGTCGTAGAAGCTCGGGGGTGGTACCAATGGATCGGGCATAGCCACATTAGTGGAGATGGAACCAACTTCCAAGTCTCTATGACCTACAGAAAAAAAGTTATTGAAGAATATCTTGAGCTCCAATGGGTATTCATCCCTAACCCTAACCCTAATAGCAACCCTAACCCTAACCCTAATCACAACCCTAACCCTAATTGCAACCCTAACCCTAACCCTAACCCTAATTGCAACCCTAACCCATATTAGGGATTAATTGGAATAACTCTGCGCTGCTTGCTCGAAACGTGCTGAAATTCGGTGTGGTTGTGTGGCAGGCCACCCTTTATTAATCATGAAATGCACAAGTCTCTAGGACTTTCAGAAGAAAAGTTATTCAAATATATCTTGAACTTTTTTTTATAGATTTGGTGGTTTCACCATTTCCAAAGGTCGTAGAAGCTCGGGGATGGTCCCAATGGATCGGGCAGAGCCACATTAGTTGAGATGGAACCAACTTCCAAGTCTCTATGACCTTCAGAAAAAAAGTTATTGAACAATATCTTGAACTCCTATAGGTTTTCATCCCTAACCCTAACCCTAATCACAACCAAAAAATCAAACACTAATCACAACCCTAACCCTACCCCTTCCAAAGGTCGTAGAAGCTCGGGGGTGGTACCAATGGATCGGGCATAGCCACATTAGTGGAGATGGAACCAACTTCCAAGTCTCTATGACCTACAGAAAAAAAGATATTGAAGAATATCTTGAGCTCCAATGGGTATTCATCCCTAACCCTAACCCTAATAGCAACCCTAACCCTAACCCTAATCACAACCCTAACCCTAATTGCAACCCTAACCCTAACCCTAACCCTAATTGCAACCCTAACCCATATTAGGGATTAATTGGAATAACTCTGCGCTGCTTGCTCGAAACGTGCTGAAATTCGGTGTGGTTGTGTGGCAGGCCACCCTTTATTAATCATGAAATGCACAAGTCTCTAGGACTTTCAGAAGAAAAGTTATTCAAATATATCTTGAACTTTTTTTTTATAGATTTGGTGGTTTCACCATTTCCAAAGGTCGTAGAAGCTCGGGGATGGTCCCAATGGATCGGGCAGAGCCACATTAGTTGAGATGGAACCAACTTCCAAGTCTCTATGACCTTCAGAAAAAAAGTTATTGAACAATATCTTGAACTCCTATAGGTTTTCATCCCTAACCCTAACCCTAATCACAACCAAAAAATCAAACACTAATCACAACCCTAACCCTACCCCTTCCAAAGGTCGTAGAAGCTCGGGGGTGGTACCAATGGATCGGGCATAGCCACATTAGTGGAGATGGAACCAACTTCCAAGTCTCTATGACCTACAGAAAAAAAGTTATTGAAGAATATCTTGAGCTCCAATGGGTATTCATCCCTAACCCTAACCCTAATAGCAACCCTAACCCTAACCCTAATCACAACCCTAACCCTAATTGCAACCCTAACCCTAACCCTAACCCTAATTGCAACCCTAACCCATATTAGGGATTAATTGGAATAACTCTGCGCTGCTTGCTCGAAACGTGCTGAAATTCGGTGTGGTTGTGTGGCAGGCCACCCTTTATTAATCATGAAATGCACAAGTCTCTAGGACTTTCAGAAGAAAAGTTATTCAAATATATCTTGAACTTTTTTTTTATAGATTTGGTGGTTTCACCATTTCCAAAGGTCGTAGAAGCTCGGGGATGGTCCCAATGGATCGGGCAGAGCCACATTAGTTGAGATGGAACCAACTTCCAAGTCTCTATGACCTTCAGAAAAAAAGTTATTGAACAATATCTTGAACTCCTATAGGTTTTCATCCCTAACCCTAACCCTAATCACAACCAAAAAATCAAACACTAATCACAACCCTAACCCTACCCCTTCCAAAGGTCGTAGAAGCTCGGGGGTGGTACCAATGGATCGGGCATAGCCACATTAGTGGAGATGGAACCAACTTCCAAGTCTCTATGACCTACAGAAAAAAAGTTATTGAAGAATATCTTGAGCTCCAATGGGTATTCATCCCTAACCCTAACCCTAATAGCAACCCTAACCCTAACCCTAATCACAACCCTAACCCTAATTGCAACCCTAACCCTAATTGCAACCCTAACCCATATTAGGGATTAATTGGAATAACTCTGCGCTGCTTGCTCGAAACGTGCTGAAATTCGGTGTGGTTGTGTGGCAGGCCACCCTTTATTAATCATGAAATGCACAAGTCTCTAGGACTTTCAGAAGAAAAGTTATTCAAATATATCTTGAACTTTTTTTTATAGATTTGGTGGTTTCACCATTTCCAAAGGTCGTAGAAGCTCGGGGATGGTCCCAATGGATCGGGCAGAGCCACATTAGTTGAGATGGAACCAACTTCCAAGTCTCTATGACCTTCAGAAAAAAAGTTATTGAACAATATCTTGAACTCCTATAGGTTTTCATCCCTAACCCTAACCCTAATCACAACCAAAAAATCAAACACTAATCACAACCCTAACCCTACCCCTTCCAAAGGTCGTAGAAGCTCGGGGGTGGTACCAATGGATCGGGCATAGCCACATTAGTGGAGATGGAACCAACTTCCAAGTCTCTATGACCTACAGAAAAAAAGATATTGAAGAATATCTTGAGCTCCAATGGGTATTCATCCCTAACCCTAACCCTAATAGCAACCCTAACCCTAACCCTAATCACAACCCTAACCCTAATTGCAACCCTAACCCTAACCCTAACCCTAATTGCAACCCTAACCCATATTAGGGATTAATTGGAATAACTCTGCGCTGCTTGCTCGAAACGTGCTGAAATTCGGTGTGGTTGTGTGGCAGGCCACCCTTTATTAATCATGAAATGCACAAGTCTCTAGGACTTTCAGAAGAAAAGTTATTCAAATATATCTTGAACTTTTTTTTTATAGATTTGGTGGTTTCACCATTTCCAAAGGTCGTAGAAGCTCGGGGATGGTCCCAATGGATCGGGCAGAGCCACATTAGTTGAGATGGAACCAACTTCCAAGTCTCTATGACCTTCAGAAAAAAAGTTATTGAACAATATCTTGAACTCCTATAGGTTTTCATCCCTAACCCTAACCCTAATCACAACCAAAAAATCAAACACTAATCACAACCCTAACCCTACCCCTTCCAAAGGTCGTAGAAGCTCGGGGGTGGTACCAATGGATCGGGCATAGCCACATTAGTGGAGATGGAACCAACTTCCAAGTCTCTATGACCTACAGAAAAAAAGTTATTGAAGAATATCTTGAGCTCCAATGGGTATTCATCCCTAACCCTAACCCTAATAGCAACCCTAACCCTAACCCTAATCACAACCCTAACCCTAACCCTAATTGCAACCCTAACCCATATTAGGGATTAATTGGAATAACTCCGCGCTGCTTGCTCGAAACGTGCTGAAATTCGGTGTGGTTGTGTGGCAGGCCACCCTTTATTAATCATGAAATGCACAAGTCTCTAGGACTTTCAGAAGAAAAGTTATTCAAATATATCTTGAACTTTTTTTTATAGATTTGGTGGTTTCACCATTTCCAAAGGTCGTAGAAGCTCGGGGATGGTCCCAATGGATCGGGCAGAGCCACATTAGTTGAGATGGAACCAACTTCCAAGTCTCTATGACCTTCAGAAAAAAAGTTATTGAACAATATCTTGAACTCCTATAGGTTTTCATCCCTAACCCTAACCCTAATCACAACCAAAAAATCAAACACTAATCACAACCCTAACCCTACCCCTTCCAAAGGTCGTAGAAGCTCGGGGGTGGTACCAATGGATCGGGCATAGCCACATTAGTGGAGATGGAACCAACTTCCAAGTCTCTATTACCTACAGAAAAAAAGTTATTGAAGAATATCTTGAGCTCCAATGGGTATTCATCCCTAACCCTAACCCTAATAGCAACCCTAACCCTAACCCTAATCACAACCCTAACCCTAACCCTAATTGCAACCCTAACCCATATTAGGGATTAATTGGAATAACTCTGCGCTGCTTGCTCGAAACGTGCTGAAATTCGGTGTGGTTGTGTGGCAGGCCACCCTTTATTAATCATGAAATGCACAAGTCTCTAGGACTTTCAGAAGAAAAGTTATTCAAATATATCTTGAACTTTTTTTTATAGATTTGGTGGTTTCACCATTTCCAAAGGTCGTAGAAGCTCGGGGATGGTCCCAATGGATCGGGCAGAGCCACATTAGTTGAGATGGAACCAACTTCCAAGTCTCTATGACCTTCAGAAAAAAAGTTATTGAACAATATCTTGAACTCCTATAGGTTTTCATCCCTAACCCTAACCCTAATCACAACCAAAAAATCAAACACTAATCACAACCCTAACCCTACCCCTTCCAAAGGTCGTAGAAGCTCGGGGGTGGTACCAATGGATCGGGCATAGCCACATTAGTGGAGATGGAACCAACTTCCAAGTCTCTATGACCTACAGAAAAAAAGTTATTGAAGAATATCTTGAGCTCCAATGGGTATTCATCCCTAACCCTAACCCTAATAGCAACCCTAACCCTAACCCTAATCACAACCCTAACCCTAATTGCAACCCTAACCCTAACCCTAACCCTAATTGCAACCCTAACCCATATTAGGGATTAATTGGAATAACTCCGCGCTGCTTGCTCGAAACGTGCTGAAATTCGGTGTGGTTGTGTGGCAGGCCACCCTTTATTAATCATGAAATGCACAAGTCTCTAGGACTTTCAGAAGAAAAGTTATTCAAAAATATCTTGAACTTTTTTTTATAGATTTGGTGGTTTCACCATTTCCAAAGGTCGTAGAAGCTCGGGGATGGTCCCAATGGATCGGGCAGAGCCACATTAGTTGAGATGGAACCAACTTCCAAGTCTCTATGACCTTCAGAAAAAAGTTATTGAACAATATCTTGAACTCCTATAGGTTTTCATCCCTAACCCTAACCCTAATCACAACCAAAAAATCAAACACTAATCACAACCCTAACCCTACCCCTTCCAAAGGTCGTAGAAGCTCGGGGGTGGTACCAATGGATCGGGCATAGCCACATTAGTGGAGATGGAACCAACTTCCAAGTCTCTATGACCTACAGAAAAAAAGTTATTGAAGAATATCTTGAGCTCCAATGGGTATTCATCCCTAACCCTAACCCTAATAGCAACCCTAACCCTAACCCTAATCACAACCCTAACCCTAATTGCAACCCTAACCCTAACCCTAACCCTAATTGCAACCCTAACCCATATTAGGGATTAATTGGAATCACTCCGCGCTGCTTGCTCGAAACGTGCTGAAATTCGGTGTGGTTGTGTGGCAGGCCACCCTTTATTAATCATGAAATGCACAAGTCTCTAGGACTTTCAGAAGAAAAGTTATTCAAATATATCTTGAACTTTTTTTTTATAGATTTGGTGGTTTCACCATTTCCAAAGGTCGTAGAAGCTCAGGGATGGTCCCAATGGATCGGGCAGAGCCACATTAGTTGAGATGGAACCAACTTCCAAGTCTCTATGACCTTCAGAAAAAAAGTTATTGAACAATATCTTGAACTCCTATAGGTTTTCATCCCTAACCCTAACCCTAATCACAACCAAAAAATCAAACACTAATCACAACCCTAACCCTACCCCTTCCAAAGGTCGTAGAAGCTCGGGGGTGGTACCAATGGATCGGGCATAGCCACATTAGTGGAGATGGAACCAACTTCCAAGTCTCTATGACCTACAGAAAAAAAGTTATTGAAGAATATCTTGAGCTCCAATGGGTATTCATCCCTAACCCTAACCCTAATAGCAACCCTAACCCTAACCCTAATCACAACCCTAACCCTAACCCTAATTGCAACCCTAACCCATATTAGGGATTAATTGGAATAACTCCGCGCTGCTTGCTCGAAACGTGCTGAAATTCGGTGTGGTTGTGTGGCAGGCCACCCTTTATTAATCATGAAATGCACAAGTCTCTAGGACTTTCAGAAGAAAAGTTATTCAAATATATCTTGAACTTTTTTTTATAGATTTGGTGGTTTCACCATTTCCAAAGGTCGTAGAAGCTCGGGGATGGTCCCAATGGATCGGGCAGAGCCACATTAGTTGAGATGGAACCAACTTCCAAGTCTCTATGACCTTCAGAAAAAAAGTTATTGAACAATATCTTGAACTCCTATAGGTTTTCATCCCTAACCCTAACCCTAATCACAACCAAAAAATCAAACACTAATCACAACCCTAACCCTACCCCTTCCAAAGGTCGTAGAAGCTCGGGGGTGGTACCAATGGATCGGGCATAGCCACATTAGTGGAGATGGAACCAACTTCCAAGTCTCTATTACCTACAGAAAAAAAGTTATTGAAGAATATCTTGAGCTCCAATGGGTATTCATCCCTAACCCTAACCCTAATAGCAACCCTAACCCTAACCCTAATCACAACCCTAACCCTAACCCTAATTGCAACCCTAACC